>NC_039367.1:33947-49710 GCF_003573695.1 Papaver somniferum | reverse complement strand
TAAAGTCAATGTCAATACCTTCTGGGATATGTTCTTCATCGATCCCTTAATTCTAGTGCTAGGAAGCGAAACAACCCCTTGGAAAGCCAGATATGAATGTTCTGCAAAATTTGTCACATCCTTGGCATCTTGTGGACGAATGAGATTGTCCGCCGTGTTAAGAACACACTTAATAGTGAACTCGCCCTCTTTCAAAACTACAGATCCAATCTCTTTGATGACATGAGTTGTGGAAGCAACTACCCCTCTAACAGTTATTCTTCTGTCCATCAAACTCTCATTTACCTTTTCAATTTCAAACAGATTTGGATCAGAATCTTCAATTGACACAGCCGCCTCTGCTACAGCAGTAGCAAAGGCTAGACGACGTTCTATTTCCTTCTGCTTCTTTACTTCTTTCCTGGAAGCTCTTTGGAGAGCAAGCTTCTCTGAAAATTAATGTAAAGAATTTGCAACGAATTGTACAAAACTAATACGGTTCTGAAAATTAATGTAAAGAATTTACAACGAATTGTACATAAATAATAGGGTAAGAACGAAAAATTTACAAAACCTAAAAATGGGAACAATATATATAAGTGGATCGAATTTATATTGAAATCTACAAAACCCTAAAAATAGCAACAATAAATAAGAAACTTACCTGAATCATGTACGTTTCTAAATTTGTCTTTGAAATCCACATTAGTTCTCTCGGAAAGTATATCATCATATGACGGATCCTTTTTTATTTCACTCCATTTCCCAAACCCATGTTTCTCTACTCCGGCCTCAAGGGCTTCGTTCTCCTCCTTAGTCCACTTTTTCTTTTTAACAACTGTTGTGTTAGGAGTAACAACTTCTACATTACCAGTAAGAACTGCACGCCTTTCTTCAGAAACAGTAAATAACAAAGATGTAGTCTCGGAATTAGGTTTAGAAGCCATAGTTGAAAATAGAGATCTACAAAGGAAATTAGGAGAGTTGTTTGATGAGTTTAAGATCTTTTTAGAATTTTTGTGAGGATTTCAGTAAGTTGAGAGCTAGAATTTTTTAGAATTTTTGCAGGGTTTCGGTAAATTGGGAGGAGAGCTGTTGTTGTTTAGAGAGGGAAGATGAATGAATGAGGGTTTGGCTTTATGTACTCCGTCACAAATGTTAGTGTGTGGGCAGATACAGGATTATCTACATTACTACTTTATTACTGTGTTTTCTTGTCCTCTTTTTTTTGGTATCATTGACAAGTGGCAACTTACTCAAGCATCCGGGTCTGATAGTATACATTTTTATGTGCGAACCTAACTAGATCCTAGTGATTGAATTTGCTTGATTATAAAATGGCTGAGGACCTGATCATCTTACATTATGCTACACTTCAAGACCTTCTATGGGGTGTATTCTTATACTCAAGGTGACGCACTCCGGGTGAGATTCTATGTTCCTTGTAGCGTGTTTGGATGCGCATTTAAAAATTGTTTTTCGATTTAAAGTTAAAAAATTAGAAATCAGTTTGGTAATAATATTTTAGAACGATTTCTAGAAATAGAAAAATAAATTTTTTATCCCGAAACAGAAGTCAGAAAAAGAAATTGTATCTAAACGTGCTATTGTGCTTTATTTCTGTGGTTGTTCGGTTAGTCTTTTTTCCAGTCATGTCTTTTTTGTATGGAAAGATAAAATATTACACTATTAATTAAGAAATGTGATGCATAAAATTATGATTTCTAGTAGAAGAAAAAAAATCTTAATTTCGCATTGCATATTGTTGGGCCTGTGTCGAATGCTTCGGATTATATGGTTGCTTTAGTCAATGAGTCTGAGGTTCTGCTAACCTTGTCTCAAGCAAGGTAGTCTCTCAAAAATGCTGGGTATTAGTATAGCACACTGATATCAGTTGTATCAGACGATATTATAGATTTTTATCATGTATATATCGGCGATATAAAGATTGAACGATAATATTGTCCGAATCAGCTGGTACAAACCGATATATTGGCTTCACTGATACACCTATATTATCAGAGTACGAGTGTTTATGTAATAAAAAACCATAATTTTTCCATCTCTACCTCCTGAATCTCTTCCTTAGATTCTTTCGACACAATTTTTTATAGGTGTTTTTTTATCTTCACTTCCATCTTTTTTTCTTTTTCTGGTCAGTTTTTTTTTCTATCGACGACAATTAGATGAGGTTTTTGTTTTTGATTGTTTTACAAACAATCCTATGATAAACCACATTTTATTTTAAAATTTTGAGATACGTTTATGACTATTTGTGCTTGAACATGCTTTTGTAAATATTGAAAATTCTAATTTTAACGATGTATCGTCGAGAAAAACCGATAATATCTTCTACATAGGTGTATCATACCCGATCGATACGAGACCGATAAACGGTATTAACTACTTTGGTCTCAAAGTAGCGCGGCTAGAAACGCACCCTCTTTCTGCAAAGTTGATGAAGTTCAACGTTAAAAGATAAAAATAAATTAGTTTATTCGGTAACACTGTCGTAGAACAGTGGTTGTCCATCCCTCCCCTATAGGGGAGGTCACCTGTTCGACTCCCATGTGGAGCAAAGTATGTTGTACTTGTTAGTGGAGGTAGCGGGTCGAGCTAGGCAGTGGGGCCGGCCGGCTGGCTGGGTTACGGGTGGGGGCCCAGACCCAGGCCCAGCTACCGTTTGATCCAAAAAAAAATAAAAAGAAATTAGTTTATTCAGTTGTTAGGTTTTAAATATGGAACAAATCCTCGTAAGATAATGCGGAATATAAATGGTCAACTTGTCTGGTCCCATAGCACATACCAATAGGAAGAGAAATTCATTTCTCTTTCTCCGGGTCATTTTCTTTTCAAATCCTTTTGTTCTATTCCCGCCATTGCTACCAACAACCATCATTTACGGAGAGTGAGATAATACTCTCAAAAGATTATCAAGTAGTATATAAATAATATTAAAATCATGATTCATTTTGATCTAATATTTCTATTTTTCTAAGTCTCCAGTTATATATTATTTACCCCGAATGATAGTTTTATGACAGTAAGTTCAAACCATGGTTCATTTTTTTTTCAATGTTTATAAATCAAGAAAAGGTTAATATTCGACTTTCAATTAGTTAAAGTGATTTCTTATAAAATGAAAGAGTACTAAAATTTACCAAGAAAGATTAGTTACCTTTTAGGTAAAGTGCATGGTTCCACCTCGGCAAGGGGCTCAAAAGTATATGCATCCAACAACAAATAGTTTTAGCTTTTGAAATGGTTAATGAAAATGATATCAAAAGAAGAGAAGGTGATGGAGCTTTGAAGTTAGATTTAACTCAAGTTTTTGATTCACTGATAAGGGAATTTTTGTTTGAATAACGAAGAAATATGGTTTCTCCCTCAAGTGTGGTTAATGGTTAAGTATTATTTTTAATCTACAAGGATATTTGTGTTAGAGCATTGCTCGTTCGAGCTCACAAGTGTTGTTATATCAAGATTGTTGTCAAATTTAGTTGTCAAAAATATATCTTGATTTCTAATTAGTTAAGTCTCAGTCTAGGATAAAGGTAGTTCAAAAACAAACCAGTCATCATTTTTGTTCTACAGTTGAAGGCGAAGATTAATCGAAGCTTTTGGAAAACTTCATCAACAAAAGGTAAGTGAATACTGAACCACCTATTTCTTAAGTTATATTCACATTTTTATCCTTGAGACGTTTGCCTCATAACTAATTAGACTAGCTTGCATAGATAGTCGAGAACCAATTATTTAGTTTACGAATTTCTCGAAATATAATGACTAAGCTTAATGAACATTTGTTCATACTTGATAAAATTTAAGTGGAGAACAATTTATTGTTTGGAAATAAATCATGATTCAGTTTTATCATTCTAAAATAGCCAGGAACATTGATGTGTGTCATTAATGTTATTCGGGAATGTTTCGAATTGATTTAGAGAAATATAGAAGTACTATATTCGAAATACAAGACAGTGTTATCAGTCTTACAAACTGAGATAACTGTTATATGTCAGAACATGTACTTCTTGAAAAAGCGGGGGTCTAACAACCACACCCAATATTTCGCTTAGCAATCTGTATTGACAAACTCCAATATACTTTCAATAGAATCAACTAGACAGTTAGAATCAATCTTAAGAAAATTATATCAAAAAGTTTATATCTAAATTTCTCAATTCAATCCGCAATCAAACAAATATGAATTTGCGAGCACAGTTGAATAATGAGAAATAACTTGAACGGTACCAAAGACCAATGTTCAAGTGTCAATAAATTTATATAAACAACCAAAGGTTGGATTATCTAATTGATTGATCTTACGCAAAACCTGTGATATTTATATTATATATAAACAAATATAATACGGAAAAGAAATAACACAAATACCAGAAATTTCATTAACGAGGAAACCGCAAATGCAGAAAAAGCTAGGGACCTGGTCCAAATTTGGACACCACGGTGTATTAAGCCGCTACAGACACTAGCCTACTCCAATTTAACTTTGGACTGGAATGTAATTGAACCTAATTAATCTCACACTGATTCAAGGTACAGTCGCGTTCCTTACGCCTATGAATCCAGCAGGACTCTGTGCACTTGATTGCCTTAGCTGATCTCACCCACAACTAAGAGTTGCTATGACCCAAAGTCGGAGACTTGATAAACCAATCTGTCTCACATGAGAAAAGTCTATTGAATAGATAAATCCGTCTCCCGCAGATAAACCTATGAGTTTTGTTCCATATTTTGATAAATCAAGGTGAACAAGAACCAATTCATACACCGAACTTATATTCCCGAAGAACAGCCTAGAAATATCAATCACCTCACAATGATCTTAATTGCATGGTAGTGAAACAACATATTGTGGAATCACAAATGATGAGACGAAGATGTTTGTGATTTCTTTTTATCTTTCATATCGGAGATCAATCTCGAGCAAATCTTAGAAAAGATAGTACTCAATACGATAGAACATGGCAAGATCAGAACATACAACTACAAATAAAATAGCTGGGTCTGGCTTCACAATCCCAATGAAGTATTCAAGTCGTTAACCTATATGGCTTCGTGAAAAACCTAAGGTTAAAGGAGAATCGAATCAAGTATTAACTTGTATAACACAGAAGGTGTGGGGACTAGGTTTCGCAGTTGCTAGAGTTCTCCTTTATATAGTTTTCAAATCAGGGTTTGCAATCTAGGTTACCCTGGTAACAAAGCATTCAATATTCACTGTTAGATGAAAACCTAATTAGACTCAAGCTAATATCTTTCAACCGTTAGATTGAACTTAGGTTGTTATACACAAATGAACTTAGGTTGTTACAAAAATCTGGGAGCCCGATTGAATATAAGAGATAAAATTGGATGGTACCAAAGACCAATATCCGAGGATCAATCAATTTCAATAAACAACCAAAGGTTGGATTTCACAATTGATCGATACAATGCACAACCTGTGATATTTCGATTATATAACAAAATATAATGCGGAAAATAAATAACACAGACACCAGAAGTTTTGTTAACGAGGAAACCGCAAATGCAGAAAAACCCGGGGACTTTGAATTTAAAAAAAGAAAAACTCAAATGCAGAAAACTTTTATAATCCGCAAATACAGAAAAACCCTGCAAATGCAGACACCAGAAGTTTTGTTAACTAGATAATTATTAAAAAAAAGAAACTCATGCGGAACATTTCCGTTACTTTGAATACTCTTCTCATATTCTCTATATTCATCAAGCTCATCTTCTATTGCATTAATCCTTGATTCCAGATTATCCATCTTTTCCTCAAGTCTCTTGGAGGAGGATTCAATTTTATTCTTCAAAGCATGCACTTGTTCCAAGAAGAGATTCAAGGTTAAAGAGAGCTTTTCAAAATGAGAGGTAGGGGAATTCTCATTGAGGGAGGAATCACGTTTGTCAAAGCCAATCTCACTTTCAGAAGAATCGTGAAAATGCGGGGGTCTAACAACCACACCCTATATTTTGATTAGTAATCTGTATGGACTAACTCCAATATACTTTCAAGAGAATCAACTAAACAATTAGAATCAATCTTAAAAAAGATATATCAATGAGTTAAGTATCAAAATCTCTAATTCAATCTGCAATCAACAAATAAAAATCTGGGAGCCCGATTTAATATAAGAGATATAAAATTAGATGGTACCAAAGACCAGTATCCGAGGATCAATCAGTTTCAATAAACAACCAAAGGTTGGATTTCACAATTGATCGATACAACGCACAACCTGTGATATTTCGATTATATAACAAAATATAATGCGGAAAATAAATAACATAGACACCAGAAGTTTTGTTAACGAGGAAACCGCAAATGCAGAAAAACCCCAGGACCTATTCAGGATTGAACACCACACTGTATTAAGCCGCTACAGAAACTAGACTACTACAAACTAACTTCAGTCTAGAATTTACGTCTCTGATCCCAGCAGGATGCTACGCACTTGAGTCCTTTAGCTGATCTCACCCACAACCAAGAGTTGCTACGATCCAAAGTCGAAGACTTTAATAAACAAATCTGTATCACACATAAAATTCTTCGATAATAGATAAATCTGTCTCCTACAGATAAACCTACGATTTTTGTTCCATCTTTTGATAAAATCAAGGTGAACAAGAACCAATCGATAACCCGGACTTATATTCCCGAAGAATAGCCTATAATTATCAATCACCTCACAATAATCTTAATCGACTAGCGAAACAACATATTGCGGAATTACAAACGATGAGACGAAGATGTTTGTGATTTCTTTTTATCTTTCATATCGTAGATCAATCTCAAGCAAATCTTAGAGAAGATAGTAATCAATATGACAGAACATGGCAAAATCAGAACATACAACTACAAATAAAATAGTAGGGTATGGATTCACAATCCCAATGAAGTATCCAAGTCGTTAACCTATAGGGTTTCGCGAAAAACCTAAGGCTAAAGGAGAATCGACTCAAGCATCAACTTGTATAACACAAAAGGTGTGGGGACTAGGTTTCGCAGTTGCTAGAGTTTTCCTTTATATAGTTTTCAAATCAGGGTTTGCACTCTAGGTTACCCTGGTAACAAAGCATTCAATATTCATTGGTAGATGAAAACCTGATTAGACTCAAGATAATATCTTTCAACCATTAGATCGAACTTAGGTTGTTATACACAAATGAAAAGTGACTTCATTTAGATATAAGTAACCGTACCTAAACGTGTACACCTTGTTGGCTCAATAATAGTTAACCGAAGTTAGCCATATGAACACTTTCATATTAACCTTATTCATCTTATTCACAACTAATTCAAATGAGTAAAATGAAACTAGTTATAAAGTTTTTCAATTGTTTATATTCTCATAGAAGTATACAAGACACAATTGAAGCAAAATCGATTTGATTCACTTGAACCAATTCATGAACATTACATCCACGGTTTGCAAAAGATTGCATTCCTTATTATATAAATGTATTAGTTCATGATACAACCGATTCTAGAACTTAACTCACTCAAGTATGATAACGGGTACGCATACTTAAGTAGCCGGACTTATATTGTGTCAGACAGTATGCGAACGGGAACGCATACTATCATACATCCAAAACAACAGTTGAAGTAGTACGCGTACAGGTACGCATACAATAGTTCCCGGACTTCAACTGAGTTCTCCAGTACGCATACGTGTACGCATACCAAAGCTCCCGGACTTTACCTGAGCTTTCCAATACGCATGCGTGTATGCATACTATACTGGTCTTGGATCAACATATATGCAAGTATACATGCTATGTATATAATCCAATTATGATTAAGTGTTCTGAATTCTATTTCAATTATTAAAACTTTCTTAGAGGATGACAATAGTTGTTTTCACAAATGGCAGGCCCGGAAAGGTGTGTAATAATGATGCGATGAAAACGGGCCTACAGTAATACCGCAAGTGCACGGTCGTCAGTTGTAGCTCGTGCAAGTACGGGTCGATCCACAGAGATCGGGTGTGTTTCGGAAGTGTTTTAGCTAATTGGGTTCCTAGATTTGCTTTGGGCTTAGAAGCCTTTTGGCTTAAGTTGGGCTTTGAGTACTAATGGGTTTGTTCACAATAAAATGAACTGAGCTTTGGGCTCAGTTGTTCACTTATGAATTGGGCTGGGCCTTAACAATGAATTTGACTTGGGGCCTTAATGAACTGGGTTTTGGTTTTGGTCTTACAGTTGAGCTCAAATTGTGCTCTGGGCTTCTGGAAGTGAACCTTGGGCTTGGTTGCACAGCAGAGCAGATGCAAGCAGTAGCAGCTGGGCTAACAACAGTGCTGCAACAAGGGAAAACAACAGCTGCAACAAAGAATGGCAGCAGGAGAGGAAGCAGCAGTGCAGCACAAGCAGTGCACAGGGCCAAGAAAAGAAGGCAGTACTGCAACAGCATCACAAGGCAAGGAGTGGCAGCAGCAGTGCAAGAAAGGCAGCAGCAGCAGAATGGAGCTGCAGCAGGAGAAGAAGTGGCAGCAGCTTGGCAATGTAGCAGCTGCACAAGCAGTGCACAACAGCACAAGGCCAAGAAGACGAAGTAGCAATGCAGCAGGAGCAAGGGATGCAAAGGAAGTGAAAGAAAAACAGCAAGGCCAAGAAAGAAAACCAATATAGCAGTAACAAGAAAAGAAGTAGCATCAGCACTAGTGGTGAACAGCAGCACAAGGCCAAGAGAGAAAAAGGAAGCAATTAACAGGAAAAGAAATAGCAGCAGGGGAAACAAACAATGCCAAGCAAGAGAAGAACTAAACAGCAAAAACAAAATGGAGCAAAGATAAAATGACACAAAGGCAATTAGCCTAAGGCAGGGGAGATGGTTAAGCTAACATGGAGCTAAACTAAGGCACTCTTTTAGAGTGGGAAGAGAACTAGCTTGCTCATTGTCACAAGTGAGCACTAGTTTCTTCCCACTACTCAATCAGCACAATGCATCAAAGGTTAACACAACAGGAACATTAACAAATTTTACAAACTTAACAGGAGCATTTAAACTAACAGTGAGCAATTTAACAGTGAACTAACATAACCAATTAACAATGAACTAACATGGTGAACTAACAGTGAACTAACAACAGTAAACTAACAAGAATATCACACATTGAACTAATCCAAGAACAAGAACAAGTGCAATTAAAATTAACAATGCAACTAACAGGAGCAATTAAAAGTGCAGGAACAATTGAAATTAACCTAACCCAAATTGGGTGGAAACTTGGCTAGTCCAAGAACAACCTCTACACCATACCCATCCCTTCTATTTATACAAAAACATCAAAATTAGGGTTTCCCCCAAATTACAAATTAGGGTTTCCAAAATAAAATTTACCCACTGATTTTGATCTGAATTTGTCTCTGACCCAGGTTTTCTTCTTGTCTTCTGCTCCCTCTCCTGCGCTTCTTGTCGTCTCTGAAATACTAGCTCGAGACGTTTTACAAATCCCACACCCTAGGGTTCAGAGGAAGAGGTGTGAGTTATGTAAAATGTCTAGGCTAGTAGAGGGATGGGTTTTGGGGGAAGGACGGAGCTGATGGAGGTGGTGGCAGTGATAGGAATGGTTGCGGCAGAGGAGACAGAGGAGGAGGTGGTGTTGCAGAGCTCTGCAACTTTTTTGGGAAGAAGGGGAAGAAGAGCTCGAGAGAAGAATGGGAGAAGGGTCTGTTTGTTTGGGGTGTAGGTGTTCGGTCGCTAGGGTGTGAAGCGGGAGCATCTGGTTCGATGTTTGGCGAGCTGAGCCGCTGGATATGGAGATGGTAGGTAGATCGGACGGCTAAGAGAGAAGCAGTTTGTAGCGACCGTTGGATGTGGAACACAACGAAGTCAACGGTGCTAGATTAGGTTAGGTGCTGTAGTGTTGGGCGGAATCATCGGGATTTGATGCACAATGATGAGGTGACCGTTGGATGACAAGATGGATCCAATCTGACGGCTCTCATGGAAATGGGTATGGATAAAGGAAATGGATTTGGGTAAGGGTTTTGGGCCTTGGGTATGCCAAGCCCATATCTTCTTTAAGAACAATTCTTCCTTCTTGAGCCCATTCCTAGCTTTTTGGTCTTGTGCGCAACATTCTTCGCGGCTTCCTTGCGTAATTCCTCCCGGCTTTTCACTACTTTTCTGCTCTTTTTGCTCCGCACTTCATCCAGATTTTATTTGTTACCTAAAAATGCAAAATTAAGTAAGAAAAATATTTCTTCTTGAAAACAATGAAAATACAGAATATGGGATAAAATGTAGAATTAATGCGCAAAAGATGAGTTAAATGCCAACAAAAAGGGATAAATATATACAATATTTGGCACTCATCAAATACCCCCAAACCTGAATTTTACTTGTCCTCAAGTAAAACAAAACTAAGGAAATCCTAACTATACCATTGTCGCTGGTCTCTCGAATGCATTTAGCGTATGCACTAAGCCTTTTAAACCACTAAGTGTCCCTAGTGGACGAGTTGAAGTCTCGTGAAGGTTTGCTTAGAACGTACCTACAAAGTTCTAGGTCAAAATATAAGCTCAGATTCCATCAAATGTGACATGTGCAAGACAGTAGAAGCTCACAGCAAAATGGAGATGTCAATCTAGCTATCAAGGCACAATCCTAGCACTGATAACAAATAAGGACATGTGATAAGAGTGTAAAGTGTATCCACACATGTGTAAAGAAAGATATGAAGTTATGACTACTAATCACCAAGAGATAGTTTCTCAGGCTAAGAACTGAGGTCGAAATCTAGCTAGCTGTCCGGACTTTACGAGAATTGTGAATGAGTTGGAGGTATTTCACAATTTCTCGCGTTGTACATCAATGGCATACACCCTTCCTTGCTTATTACAAAAGAAACAACAAAAGATGACTATTTACATGACTCTTATTTACATTGACAAATCTCTTTTTATTTTTGGAACAAGAGATGATGGAATTGATAAATACTTGATTTTTTTTTTTTTTTTTTTTTTTTTTTTTTTTTTTTTTTTTTTTTTTTTTTTTTTTTTTTTTTTTTTTTTTTTTTTTTTTTTTTTTTTTTTTTTTTTTTTTTTTTTTTTTTTTTTTTTTTTTTTTTTTGAACAAGGAAACACTTTTGATACATAACAAGAAGAAACAAAAAATTACATGACACTTTGCAAGAGGTAGCCCTTTTTGATGCACCCAGTTAAATTCGATGGTTGTCTTTCTTAATGTAACCTCCACCTTCTATCCCAACCAACCAAAGAACAAGCTAGTCAAGTTTCGTTCAGTATTCTAAAGTGATTGGCAATCGTAACTTCCTATCAAACACCTTGAAGATCGAGGCCATACATGTATTGGTAAATCGTGCGCGTGCAAATTTCTTATCACTATGTGAATTGTGCTAGAATCAGGGTGCCTAAATATCTAGACTAAGACTCCTAATAAAAATACATATTTGCACAAGAGTCAACATTTCAAGGTAAATGAGCTCCATTTTTATGATTTTTTTTAATTTTTTAATTTTTTTGAATTTTGATTTTTCAATTTTTTTTTGGAATTTTTCAATTTTTTCAAAAAGAAGAAGGAGTTCGTTTTCAATTATAGCATATTATCGTGGTATCTACTCTATACCCCCAAACCTAAACTAAACATTGTCCTCAATGTTTCAAAATATGGAAAGAATTAAAATGCAACATATGGAAAGGGACATGCTGAGTAGAGTAAAAGGAGAGAGAATACCCGATTTCGGCGAAAGCAGAATTAAAACTCCGTTATTCAAGGCAAAAATCCAACATATTTCAGCCGAGGTCATATTGGATTAGAAAAATATATACAAAATGAAATTTAACTAACACATTATCTACAAGAAAATTTGGTTTAAAAATGGGAGCAAAGTAGAAATTTGGTTTTTGAATTGGGAGCACGCCCACTGTTGTCCTCTAATGGAATGGAATGAAGGCTGCGGCCTACGAAAATCCAAGTTTTAATTTTGAAAGTTTAATTTGGCCCAGTTGGTTAAGGCCCGACGTTTGTTTTAAAACTTTGGTTTCGAGGTCCACTTTCGAGTGGAATACAAGTCCAATTGATGCTTACAAGCTCAGCTGGGTTTAAACCCAGAGTTCAAAATACAAGTCCAATGAAAGAATTTAAACAAGCCCACAAAAAATAAATACAAGCCCACAAATAAATTATTACAAACCCAAAATAGAAAAATAAAAAGCCCAAAAAATTGGGTTAATTATTACAAGCCCACAATTAAATAAATTTGGAAGCCCACAGGTTGGGTTCTCTCAATGAATGGGTTTAGGCTTACCTTTTTAGCACAGCCCAGCTGCTCTGATATTGTTGCAAAAACCCAGTTGGGTTTTGGTTCTTTTCCTTGGTGGCGTCCCAGCAGAGGAAAAACAGGTTCAGAACAGCAGGTCCAACAGCAAATGAAATGAAGCAGATGCAGATGCAAATGCTATGAAATGAAATACAAAATAGCTAAAAAACACAGATAAAACACAGCACCAATCCCCGGCAGCGGCGCCAAAAACTTGGCAGGTCCGGAAAGGCGTATAAATTTGGTGCAATGGAAACGGGCCTACAGTAATACCGCAAGTGCACGGTCGTCAGTTGTAGCTCGTGCAAGTACGGGTCGATCCACAGAGATCGGGTGTGTTTCGGAAGTGTTTTAGCTAATTGGGTTCCTAGATTTGCTTTGGGCTTAGAAGCCTTTTGGCTTAAATTGGGCTTTGAGTACTAATGGGTTTGAATGCCCTTTGAATGAATTGGGCTTAGTGGGTTTGTTAAAAATAGAATGAACTGAGCTTGGGCTCAGTTTGTCTTTGAAGTGCAAATGGGCTTTGGCCTTAAACTTAAGCTTTTGATTAAGCCCACAGTTTGTTGGATTGGGCCTTAACAATGAATTTGACTTGGGCCTTAATGAACTGGGCTTTGGTTTTGGTCTTTACAGGTGGGCTCAAATTGTGCCCTGGGCTTTTGGAAGTGAGCTTTGGGCTTGAGTGCACAGCAGAGCAGATGCAAGCAGTAGCAGCTGGGCTAACAACAGTGCTGCAACAAGGGAAAACAACAGCTGCAACAAAGAATGGCAGCAGGAGAGGAAGCAGCAGTGCAGCACAAGCAGTGCACAGGGCCAAGAAAAGAAGGCAGTACTGCAACAGCAGCACAAGGCAAGGAGTGGCAGCAGCAGTGCAAGAAAGGCAGCAGCAGCAGAGGAAGCTACAGCAGCAACAGAAGAAGTGGCAGCAGCAAGGGAAAGCACAGCAGCACAAGTGCTGCAGCAGCAATTGCAACAGTAGAAGAAATGCAACAGAAGTGGCAGGAGGGGAAGCAAGTAGTAAAGAAAATGCAAAACAGAAAATGCAGATGAAACAAACAAGTGAAAGAAAACAAGACTAACAGTTGAAGATGGAGTTATGGATGACAGGGAAGGTTGATTATGGATGGGAACTAGGGGTTGAATTCACTCTAACTTTTACTATGTATTCTCCTATAGAAAGTTAAACACAACTATGGTATTATTTCCAAAGCACTAATTGTCTTTCTACAGCACAACTAGTCAAGGGATTATGAATTCAGCTTGAGTTGCAGCTTATCAGCAGCTCATGAACCTAACTACAAAGTATACTTGGCATACATTGTGAAAGTGAGGTGATGATGAGCTAAGTTCAAGTTTTTCCTAAACCTGCTTAGCCTTCTAAAGCAATGTGATCAATGTACTATACAATAAGACATTAGAGATTCATCAAGTCCCTAGCATGATAGTTTAGAACATGACAAACAGCATAACAGTGAGTAACAGTGAGTAACTAGGCAAACTAACATTGAGCATAACAGTGATTAACAGTGAGTAAACTAACATAACATTGCAAACTAACATAACAACAAATGCAATTAAGAGTGAAAATGCAACTAACAGGGGCAATGAAAGTTAACAGGAGCATCACACATTAAAAACTAACAGTGCAATTTAACATTGGAATTAACCTAACCCAAATTGGGTGGAAACTTGGCTAGTCCAAGAACAAGTTTTAACAGTGATACCCAACCCTCAATTTATACCCAGACAATAAAATTAGGGTTTCCCCCAAATTACAAATTAGGGTTTTCTTAAATTAAACAAAATTTAACTTACAAACTCCCAAAATCTGCTCGACCCATGCCTCCTCTAGTCCTTGATGCTCTTCCTCTGCTCCTATTGTCCCCTAATTTCGAGTTATTTTACTCACCCCAAAACCTAGGGTTTCAGAGGTTGTGAGATGAAGAAAATAACTAGGCTAGGGATATGGGGGTGTTGTCGGTGAAGAGATAGTAGTGGCAGTGATGGAACTGGTGGTGGTGACGGAAGTGACAGCGGCAGAGAGGGGAGGTGGTGGAGTTGCAGAGCTCTGCAACTGTCGGGTGAAGGAGATGAAGTTTTGGGGCGATGGGTTGTTTGGGTGGATAATAGGATTCGGTGCTAGGGTGTGAAGCGGGATCATCTGGTTCGATGTTTGGCGAGCTGAGCCGCTGGATATGGAGATGGTAGGTAGATCGGACGGCTAAGAGAGAAGCAGTTTGTAGCGACCGTTGGATGTGGAACACAACGAAGTCAACGGTGCTAGATTAGGTTAGGTGCTGTAGTGTTGGGCGGAATCATCGGGATTTGATGCACAGGCATAGGAGCGACCGTTGGATGACAAAATGGATCCAATCTGACGGCTCTCATGGAAATGGGTATGGATAAAGGAAATGGATTTGGGTAAGGGTTTTGGGCCTTGGGTATGCCAAGCCCATATCTTCTTTAAGAACAATTCTTCCTTCTTGAGCCCATTCCTAGCTTTTTGGTCTTGTGCGCAACATTCTTCGCGGCTTCCTTGCGTAATTCCTCCCGGCTTTTCACTACTTTTCTGCTCTTTTTGCTCCGCAATTCATCCAGACTTTATTTATTACCTAAAAATGCAAAAATAATTAATAAAAATATTTATTCTTGAAAACAATGAAAATACAGAATATGGGATAAAATGTAGAATTAATGCGCAAAAGATGAGTTAAATGCCAACAAAAAGGGATAAATATATACAATATTTGGCACTCATCAAATACCCCCAAACCTGAATTTTACTTGTCCTCAAGTAAAACAAAACTAAGGAAATCCTAACTATACCACTGTCGCTGGTCTCTCGAATGCATTTAGCGTATGCACTAAGCCTTTTAAACCACTAAGTGTCCCTAGTGGACGAGTTGAAGTCTCGTGAAGGTTTACCAGAGGTGTGCCTACAAAACCTAAGGACAAAATATAAGCTCAGATTCCATCAAACGTGACATGTGCAAAACAGTTAAGCTCACAGCAAAATGGAGATGTCAATCTAGCTATCGAAGGCACAATCCTAGCACTGATAACAAAAAAAGACATGTGATAAGAGTGTAAAGTGTATCTACACATGTGTAAAGAAAGATTTGAAGTTATGACTACTAATCACCAAGAGATAGTTTCTCAGGCTAAGAACTGAGGTCGAAATCTAGCTAGCTGTCCGGACTTTATGAGAATTGTGAATGAGTTGGAGGTATTTCACAATTACTCGCGTTGTACATCAATGACATACACCCTCCTTGCTTATTACAAAAAAAACAACAAAATAACTCTTTACATGACTCTTATTTACATTGACTATTCTCTTTTTATTTTTGGAACAAGAGATGATGGAATTGATAAATACTTGATTTTTTTTGTATTTTCTGTTTTTTTTTTTTTTTTTTTTTTTTTTTTTTTTTTTTTTTTTTTTTTTTTTTTTTTTTTTTTTTTTT
>NC_039367.1:8172-30752 GCF_003573695.1 Papaver somniferum | reverse complement strand
TGTAATAATGATGCGATGAAAACGGGCCTACAGTAATACCGCAAGTGCACGGTCGTCAGTTGTAGCTCGTGCAAGTACGGGTCGATCCACAGAGATCGGGTGTGTTTCGGAAGTGTTTTAGCTAATTGGGTTCCTAGATTTGCTTTGGGCTTAGAAGCCTTTTGGCTTAAGTTGGGCTTTGAGTACTAATGGGTTTGTTCACAATAAAATGAACTGAGCTTTGGGCTCAGTTGTTCACTTATGAATTGGGCTGGGCCTTAACAATGAATTTGACTTGGGGCCTTAATGAACTGGGTTTTGGTTTTGGTCTTACAGTTGAGCTCAAATTGTGCTCTGGGCTTCTGGAAGTGAACCTTGGGCTTGGTTGCACAGCAGAGCAGATGCAAGCAGTAGCAGCTGGGCTAACAACAGTGCTGCAACAAGGGAAAACAACAGCTGCAACAAAGAATGGCAGCAGGAGAGGAAGCAGCAGTGCAGCACAAGCAGTGCACAGGGCCAAGAAAAGAAGGCAGTACTGCAACAGCAGCACAAGGCAAGGAGTGGCAGCAGCAGTGCAAGAAAGGCAGCAGCAGCAGAATGGAGCTGCAGCAGGAGAAGAAGTGGCAGCAGCTTGGCAATGTAGCAGCTGCACAAGCAGTGCACAACAGCACAAGGCCAAGAAGAAGAAGTAGCAATGCAGCAGGAGCAAGGGATGCAAAGGAAGTGAAAGAAAAACAGCAAGGCCAAGAAAGAAAACCAATACAGCAGTAACAAGAAAAGAAATAGCATCAGCACTAGTGCTGAACAGCAGCACAAGGCCAAGAGAGAAAAAGGAAGCAATTAACAGGAAAAGAAATAGCAGCAGGGGAAACAAACAATGCCAAGCAAGAGAAGAACTAAACAGCAAAAACAAAATGGAGCAAAGATAAAATGACACAAAGGCAATTAGCCTAAGGCAGGGGAGATGGTTAAGCTAACATGGAGCTAAACTAAGGCACTCTTTTAGAGTGGGAAGAGAACTAGCTTGCTCATTGTCACAAGTGAGCACTAGTTTCTTCCCACTACTCAATCAGCACAATGCATCAAAGGTTAACACAACAGGAACATTAACAAATTTTACAAACTTAACAGGAGCATTTAAACTAACAGTGAGCAATTTAACAGTGAACTAACATAACCAATTAACAATGAACTAACATGGTGAACTAACAGTGAACTAACAACAGTAAACTAACAAGAATATCACACATTGAACTAATCCAAGAACAAGAACAAGTGCAATTAAAATTAACAATGCAACTAACAGGAGCAATTAAAAGTGCAGGAACAATTGAAATTAACCTAACCCAAATTGGGTGGAAACTTGGCTAGTCCAAGAACAACCTCTACACCATACCCATCCCTTCTATTTATACAAAAACATCAAAATTAGGGTTTCCCCCAAATTACAAATTAGGGTTTCCAAAATAAAATTTACCCACTGATTTTGATCTGAATTTGTCTCTGACCCAGGTTTTCTTCTTGTCTTCTGCTCCCTCTCCTGCGCTTCTTGTCGTCTCTGAAATACTAGCTCGAGACGTTTTACAAATCCCACACCCTAGGGTTCAGAGGAAGAGGTGTGAGTTATGTAAAATTTCTAGGCTAGTAGAGGGATGGGTTTTGGGGGAAGGACGGAGCTGATGGAGGTGGTGGCAGTGATAGGAATGGTTGCGGCAGAGGAGACAGAGGAGGAGGTGGTGTTGCAGAGCTCTGCAACTGTCGGGAGAAGGAGGAGGAAAAGAAAGAGAAGGGAAGAGGAAGAATGGGTCGAGTTTAGGGTATATGTATAGGTTGCTAGAGTGTGAAGCGGGAGCAGCGAGGGATGATGTTTCGCGATCTGGTCCGTAGGATGTGACGATGGTAGGTGGATCCAACGATGAGATGGGAGGCTGTGGGTAGCGACCGTCGGATGGAGGAATGCAACGAAAAGGACGGCCCAAGATGGAGATGGGCGTTGCGATGTAAAGCGGGAGCTTCGGAGTTTGATGTGCGATGATGGAGCGACCGTGTGATGCTGAGATGCTTCGATCTGACGGCTGAAATCCGAGACGGGCTTGGATAGTGGAAATGTGTTTGAGTAAGGGTTTTGGGCCTTGGGTATGCCAAGCCCATATCTTCTTTAAGGACAATTCTTCTTCTTCAAGCCCAATTCTAGCCTTTTGGTCTTGTGCACACCATTCTTCGCGGCTTCCTTGTGTAATTCCTCCCGGCTTTTCACTACTTTTCTGCTCTATTCCGCTCCGCAATTCATCCAGACTTTATTTATTACCTAAAAACGCAAAATTAAGTAAGAAAAATATTTATTCTTGAAAACAATGAAAATACAGAATATGGGATAAAATGTAGAATTAATGCGCAAAAGATGAGTTAAATGCCAACAAAAAGGGATAAATATATACAATATTTGGCACTCATCAACAAACCATTAGCATAAAAGCGATTTTTCAATTCATTGAAATAATCAATACGAAACATTCCAGGTATACATAAAATGATTATCTCACACAAATCATGTAAGATGTAACCAGGAAATTTTCACATGATCATCATTTTCCTTGCGTCGAGAATATAAGATGAAATTGGTTAAAGCGAAAGATTACCAACACATATTTCGAGAAATATGTAAGCGAGTTAAACTCAGATCAAAATATCAAATGTGTATAATCGAATACTATATAATAATACGACTTTTGTCTAAAGAAGGAAGATAGAGTATAAATAGACTTTCTAAGTGATAGATGAGTTTCAGTCTCCACATACCTTTTGTTGATGAAGTTCCACAAGCTCTCCTTAGTAGTTCTTTGTCTTCAATCAATGAGTGTTGTGAAGTCTAAAACTCAACTACACAATCTGTCCTAGTCCGAGACATTACTATAAGTAGACCAGAAATCAAGAATCATAATTTTGATCACTAAATTTGACAAACAAGCTTGAGATAGAAACATTTGCGAGTTCGACCGAGCAGCTCTAACAGTCTCTCCCTTTGTTAATTGTAATAACAAAACTATCAATACATATGGATTACAAAATAAATAAAACTTTTTAGCTTCTCATCCAAATGCTTGATCTCCTTGGTTCTTCAACATTACTCAAAATCTTCGTCACTCCCATGTACTCCAAGATTCTAAAGGTGTTCAACTCATCATCATAGTTGTTGAAGATCCGTAGCTATAACAATGAGAAAACGGTTGCTCTAAATCATTGTTATACAGTGTCGTAATATTATTACACAACATAAAAGTTCAATTGTATCACAACTTTGACAACAATACTATGGTGATATATATCGCTCCCCCTAAGTCAATACTTCATCTCACATGAAAACCGCTCCCCCTACATAAGGATTTGTAAACCATATGTATTTGTAATGTGAACTACACATTAATTCTCCCCCTTTTTGTCAATATAAATTGGCAAAGGTGCGAAAACTAGTGGGATCCTAATGAAGTTTCCATAGATATACTTCATGACCAAAAGAGAACATATCAACTTGTTTTGATAATATCACATAGTCGAAACTAGCGTATTCATCATAGAGTTTATGAAGACACAAGAAAACTCCTACAATATTCCACGGCCGCACTCACCACAAAGATTTGGCAATTAAGCACAAGTTCAAAAAGAACTCTCTCCCATAAAATTTCATTCCAGAAAAGAACAACAAGAGCGACCTTAATTTCACAAGAAAAAAGGGATTTTTTGGACACTAACAAATAACATGACAACATGAATTTGTAATTCAAATTACTCAATTAAATTAACCACAAGAGAGCCCATAATTAATTTAATCGTAAATTCTCAACATAAGAGAACTTACGAAGCCACACAGTATATTCATAAGAAATGGATCAGGGAAAGATCAATACTGCATAATTTTCAAAGATTCATTCTATTTTTTCATCAATATATGCATATCGACGTATAATAGACATAATATTTGTAAACAAAAGTTCATTATCTTCCATTAATATTTGTATAATGACATAATAGGCTTAGCTTTTGTTGTCCAAAGTTCATTCTATCTTTTATGAATAAAGACATATGATAGACTTAACTTTTGAGCGAATATGGGACAATCACAGTTCACGGACGCAAACACACATATCCCATAATAAGTTGCAATATTTAAAACCATAAAGATTAATACTGCAAAATCATCTTCCAAATAAACTTTAGAATTTAAATAAATAAATCTAAAAACACTGCAAGATTAAAAATCGTTGGAAATAGTTATGTGTACTTACACTAATTTCTATTCCAAACCCTATTTATCCTTCTTAAAACACAAGAATAAATTCTCATAAGAAGTTTACTAGATAATTATTAAAAAAAGCAACTCATGCGGAACATTTCCATTACTTTGAATACTCTTCTCATATTCTCTATATTCATCAAGCTCATCTTCTATTGCATTAATCCTTGATTCCAGATTATCCATCTTTTCCTCAAGTCTCTTGGAGGATGATTCAATTTTATTCTTCAAAGCACGCACTTGTTCCAAGAAGAGATTCAAGGTTAAAGAGAGCTTTTCAAAATGAGAGGTAGGGGAATTCTCATTGAGGTAGGAATCACGTTTGTCAAAGCCAATCTCACTTTCACAAGAATCGTGAAAATGCGGGGGTCTAACAACCACACCCAATATTTTGATTAGCAATATGTATGGACTAACTCCAATATACTTTCAAGAGAATCAACTAAAAAGTTAGAATAAATCTTAAGAAAGATTTATCAATGAGTTAAATATCTCAATCTCTAATTCAATCTGCAATCAACAAATAAAAACTCTGGGATCTCGATTGAATATAAGAGATATAAACTTAGATGGTACCAAAGACCAATATCCGAGGATCAATCAATTTCAATCAACAACCAAAGATTGGATTTCACAATTGATAGATACAACATACAACCCGTGATATTTCGATTATATAACAAAATATAACGCGGAAAAGAAATACCACAGACACCAGAAGTTTTGTTAACGAGGAAACCGCAAATGCAAAAAAGCCCAGGGACCTAGTCCAGATTGAACACCATAATGTATTAAGCCGCTACAGAAACTAGCCTACTACAAACTAACTTCAGTATAGAATTTACGTCTTTGATCCCAGCAGGATGCTACGCACTTGATTCCTTTAGCTGAACTCACCCACAACAAATAGTTGCTACGATCCAAAGTCGAAGACTTCAATAAACAAATGTGTATCACACATAAAATTCTACGATAATAGATAAATCTGTCTCACACAGATAAAACTACGATTTTTGTTCCGTCTTTTGATAAAATCAAGGTGAACAGGAACCAACCGATAATCCAGACTTATATTCCCGAAGAATAGCATAGAATTATCAATCACCTCACAATAATCTTAATCGACTAGCGAAACAACATATTGCGGAATCACAAACAATGAGACGAAGATGTTTGTGATTTTTTTATCTTTCATATCGGAGATCAATATCGAGAAAATTTTAGAGAAGCTAGTACTCAATACGATAAAACATGGAAAGATCAGAACACACAACTACAAATAAAATAGTTGGGCCTGGCTTCACAATCCCAATGAAGTATTTAAGTCGTTAACCTATAGGGTTTCGTGAAAAACCTAAGGCTAAAGGAGAATCGACTCAAGCATCAACTTGTACAACACAGAAGGTGTGGGGACTAGGTTTCGCAGTTGCTAGAGTTCTCCTTTATATAGTTTTCAAATCAGGGTTTGTAATCTAGGTTACCCTGGTAACAAAGCATTCAATATTCATTGGTATATGAAAACCTGATTAGACTCAAGATAATATCTTTCAACCGTTAGATTGAACTTAGGTTGTTATACACAAATGAAAAGTGACTTCATGTAGATATAAGTAACCATACCTAAATGTGTACACCTTGTTGGCTCAATAATAGTTAACCGAAGTTATCCATATGAACACTTTCATATTAACCTTATTCATCTTATTCACAACTAATTCAAATGAGTAAAACGAAACTAGTTATAAAGTTTTTCAATTGTTTATATTCTTATAGAAGTATACAAGACATAATTGAAGCAAAATCGATTTGATTCACTAGAATCAATTCATGAACATTACATCCACGGTTTGCAAAAGATTGCATTCCTTATTATATAAATGTATTAGTTCATGATACAACCGATTCTTGAACTTATGTAACTCAATTATGATAACGGGTATGCATACTTAAGTATCCGGACTTAGATTGTGTCCGACAGTATGCGAACGGGAGCGCATACTATCATACATCCAAAAAAACAGTTGAAGTAGTACGCGTACAAGTATGCATACAATAGTTCTCGGACTTCAACTGAGTTCGCCATTATGCATACATGTACTCATACCAAAGCTCCCGGACTTTACCTGAGCTTTCCAGTACGCATACGTGTATGCATACTATACTGGTCTTGGATCAACATATATGCAAGTACGCATACTATGTCTATAATCCAATTATGATTAAGTGTTCTGAATTCAATTTCAATTATTAAAACTTTCTTAGAGGATGAAAATAGTTGTTTTCACAAACCATTAGCATAGAAGCGATTTTCAATTTATTTAAATAATCAATACGAAGCATTCCAGGTATACATAAAATGATTATCTCACAAAAATCATGTAAGATATAAGAAGGAAATTTTACATGATCATCTTTTTACTTAAGTCAAGAATATAATATGAAATTGGTTAAAGCGAAAGATTACCAGCACATATTTCGAGAAATATGTAAGCGAGTTAAACTCAAATCAAAATATCAAATGTATATAATCGAATACTATATAATACGACTTTTGTCTCAATAAGGAAGATAGAGTATAAATAGAATTTCTAAGTGATAGATGAGTTTCAGTCTCCACATACCTTTTGTTGATGAAGTTCCACAAGCTTTCCTTAGTAGTTCTTTGTCTTCAATCAATGAGTGTTGTGAAGTCTAAAGCTCAACTACACAATCTGTCCTAGTCCGAGACATTACTATAAGTAGACCAGAAATCAAGAATCATAATTTTGATCAGTAAACTTGACAAACAAACTTGAGATAGAAACATTTGCGAGTTCGACCGAGCAGCTCTAACAGTCTCTCCCTTTGTTAATTTTAATGACAAAACTATCAATACATATGGATTATAAAATAAATAAAACTTTTTAGCTTCTCATCCAAATGCTTGATCTCCTTGGTTCTTCAACATTACTCGAAATCTTCTTCACTCCCACGTACTCCAAGATTCTAAAGGTGTTCAACTCATCATCATAGTTGTTGAAGATCCATAGATATAACAATGAGAAAACGGTTGCTCTAAATCATTGTTATACAATGTCGTAATATTATTACACAACATCAAAGTTCAATTGTATCAGTACTTTAACAACAATACTATGATGACATGTATCGCTCCCCCTAAGTCAATACTTCATCTCACATGAAAACCGCTCCCCCTACATAATGATCTGTAAACCATATATATTTGTAATGTGAACTACACATTAATTCTCCCCCTTTTTGTCAATATAAATTGGTAAAGGTACGAAAACTAGTGGGCTCCTAATGAAGTTTCCATAAATATACTTCATGACCAAAATAGAACATATCAACTTGTTTTGATGATATCACATAGTCGAAACTAGCGTATTCATCAAGGAGTTTATAAAGACACAAGAAAACTCCTACAATATTCCACGGCCGCACTCACCACAAAGATTTGGCAATTAAGCACAAGTTCAAAAAGAACTCTCCCCCATAAAATTTCATTTCAGAAAAGAACAACAAGAGCGACCTTACTTTCACAAGAAAAAAGGGATTTCTTTGGACACTAACAAATAAAATGAAAACATGAATTTGTAATCCAAATTACTCAATTAAATTAACCACAAGATAGCCCATAATTAATTTAATT
Source organism: Papaver somniferum (assembly GCF_003573695.1). Taxonomy (NCBI): domain Eukaryota; kingdom Viridiplantae; phylum Streptophyta; class Magnoliopsida; order Ranunculales; family Papaveraceae; genus Papaver; species Papaver somniferum. Next base: position 22,830 of record NC_039367.1, on the reverse strand, counting down.
GGAAATTCTCAACATAAGAGAACTTACGAAGCCACACAATATATTCATAAGAAATGGATCAGGGAAAGATCAATACTGCATAATTTTAAAAGATTCATTCTATTTTTTCATTAAAATTTGCATATCGACGTATAATAAACTTAATCTTTGCAAACAAAAGTTCATTATCTTCCATCAATATTTTTATAATAACATAATAGGCTTAGCTTTTGTTGTCAAAAGTTCATTCTATCTTACATATGATAGACTTAACTTTTGAGCGAATATGGAACAATCACAGTTCACGGACGCAAACACACATATCCCATAATAAGTTGCAATATATAAAACCATAAAGATTAATACTGCAAAATCATCTTCCAAATAAACTTTAGAATTTAAATTAATAAACCTAAAAACACTGCAAGATGAAAAATTGTTGGAAATAGCTATGTGTACTCGCAATAATTGCTATTCCAAACCCTAGTTATCCTTCTTAGAACACAAGAATAAATTCTCATAAGAAGTTTCCTAGACAATTATTAAAAAAAGCAACTCATGCGGAACATTTCCATTACTTTGAATACTCTTCTCATATTCTCTATATTCATCAAGCTCATCTTCTATTAATTAATCCTTGATTCCAGATTATCCATCTTTTCCTCAAGTCTCTTGGAGGAGGATTCAAGTTTATTCTTCAAAGCACGCCCTTGTTCCAAGAAGAGATTCAAGGTTAAGGAGAGCTTTTCAAAATGATAGGTAGAGGGATTCTCATCAAGGGAGGAATCACGTTTGTCAAAGCTCATCTCACTTTCTTAAGAATCGTGAAAATGCGGGGTTCTAACAACCACACCCAATATTTTAATTAGCAATCTGTATGGACTAACTCCAATATAGTTTCAAGAGAATCAAATAAACAGTTAGAATCAATCTTTAAAAAAATATATCAATGAGTTAAATATCTTAATCTCTAATTCAATCTGCAATCAACAAATAAAAAATGTGGGATCCCGCTTGAATATAAGAGATATAAACTTGGATGGTACCAAAGACCAATATCCGAGGATCAATCAATTTCAATCAATAACCAAGATTGGATTTCAAAATTGATCGATACAACGCACAACCTGTGATATTTCGATTATATAACAAAATATAATGCGGAAAAGAATTAACACAGACACCAGAAGTTTTGTTAACGAGGAAACCGCAAATGTTGAAAACCCCCGGAACCTAGTCCAGATTGAACACCACACTGTATTAAGTCGCTACAGAAACTAGCCTACTACAAACTAACTTCAGTCTAGAATTTATGTCTCTGATCCCAGCAGGATGCTACGCACTTGATTCCTTTAGCTGATCTCACCCACAACCAAGAGTTGCTACAATCCAAAGTCGAAGACTTTAATAAACAAATCTGTATCATACATAAAATTCTACGATAATAGATAAATATGTCTCCCATAGATAAACCTACGATTTTTGTTCCGTTTTTTGATAAAATCAAGGTGAACAGGAACCAACCCATAACCCGGACTTATATTCCCGAAGAATAACATAGAATTATCAATCACCTCACAATAATCTTAATCGACTAGCGAAATAACATATTTCGGAATCACAAACGATGAGACGAAGATTTTTGTGACTTCTTTTATCTTGCCTATCGGAGATAGAATCTCAAGCCAATCTTATGATTGTACTCTTAAGATAGAAGTCTTTTAGTCGTTAACCTACAGGGTCTCGAGAAGAAGCCTAAGGTTAAAGGAGAATCGACTCTAGCTAAACACAACTAGTATCACACATGAGGTGTGGGGATTAGGTTTCCCAGTTTCTAGAGTTCTCCTTCATATAGTTTTCAAATCAGGGTTTGCAATCAATGTTAGCTTAGTAACAAAGCATTCAGTATTCACCGTTAGATGAAAAACCTGATTCAACCAAGCTAATATCTTACAACCGTTAGATCGAATCTTAGCTTGTTACACACAAATGAAATATGTTTCATTTAGGTTTGAGTAACCGTACCTAAACCCGTGCACTTAGTTGGTTCAACAATAGTTAACCAGTGGTTAGCCATATGAGCACTTTCATACCAAACATATTCATCTTTATCACAACTAGTTCAAATGACTTCAAAAGAACTAGTTGGAGAGTTTTTCAATTGCTTAAGTCTTTATGAATAGACACAATTGAAATAAAATCGGTTTGATTCATTTGAACCAATTCATGAACATTATAGCCACGTGTTTGAGGGTAAAAACAGTTTCTGCTGGTTTCTGTAATTTTGTGTGTTGTAGGTGAGAAACGAGTCTAAACCCTAAACATTGTACTGCAAGGGAGTACTTTAGATTCGAGAGATCAATCTGTACAAGTCCGGCCTAAACCAAGAAATGGCCGTTCCAGACTTGTTTCGGTCACAAAGTGAAGGAGAAGGGTTGGTTTTGGGGAGGGAAGCGAAGAGAGTGTTGAGACCAGAATAGTTAATTTTGGAAGAGTAGTTGTTCGACGACTTGTATCAGAAAGTGGAAAGCTAACAGATGGGAAAGACAACAAATGTTTTTTGAGTGTTGTATGTTCCTGACCAAAGCCTGTTGTTTGGTGGTAAAAGTTAAGACTTATTTATACAAGTCGAAGTGAAACGTACTCTGGTCTCGTAAGGAATAAAAACGGATGAGTAAATGAGAGGAGGTGGTAACTGGTAACGCCTGGAATTGATGTTCCATAATAAAGGAAGCATTTCACCATTACTCCATGTATTTACTAACCACCTCATTCTTATGACACTGTCTTGTGACATGCGTAGTGTACGCCGCACGTTGTAAACCGCCAAACCAATACCCTAATGAGCATCCCCCAGTTTGTGACATGTGTTAATGTCTCGAGTATTTTCGTGGAAAACATGTAGTATGTTGTTGCTGTTTGGCAAGTTGAGCTTGGGAGACTTTCCGGCTCGGTGGTGACTCTCGACGGTCGGGATTTCCATATTGAGGGGAAAGGTAGCCGTTGATTATTTGCCACCCTTCGTTTGGTAGCCAGCGGCATGAAAGCATGGCCGACACGACTTTGACATGGTTAGGCGTGGAAAACCTTGGATTTTGGCATAGATTAGGCGCGGCCAAGAACTTGGGTTTTGTCATAGTTTGGGGGTGGCCAAAATTAGGGCTTGGCGTTGGGCCAAAGGTCCCCACGCGTTAGCTGGTGACCTTAGACGGCTAAGATCTGCATCTTAAATATAAGGGTGGCCGTTGATTGTCGCAACCCTTCGTTTTGGAACCCAACGACAGGGAGAAAGGCTGGCATGACTTTGGCATAGCGGTGCGGCTGGCATGGTTGGCATGCCTTGGCGCGGAGATGTGGCTGGCATGCCATTGGCACATGTGGAGCGCCGACATGGTTGGTATGCTTTTGGCGCGTAGATGTGGCGCGGCATGCCGTTGACACATGCAGCATGATTGGCATGCCTTGGCGTGGAAAAGTTGCACTACATGCTATTGGCACATGTGGTGCTGCTGGCATCGTTTAGGCGTGGCCAAGCTAGGATTTTGGCATAGTTTAGGCGCGTCCAAAAAATAGGGTTTTGGCATAGTTTGGGCGCGGCCAAAATTGAGGCTTGGCGTTGAGCCAAAGGTTACCACGCGTTAGCTGACGACCTTGGACGGCTAATATTTGAATCTTAGATGGAAGGGTGGCCGTTGATTGTTGCAATCCTTCGTTTTAGCAGCCGTGATGGAAATGCCGGTCATGGCATGGTTTAGGCGTGGCCAAACTAGGGTTTTGGCATAGTTTAGGCGCGGCCAAAAACTAGGGTTTTGGCATAGTTTGGGCGCGGCCAAAATTGGGGCTCGACATTGGGCCAAAGGTTACCACGCGTTAGCTGGCGACCTTGGACGGCTAAGATTCACATCTTAGATGAAAGGGTGGTCGTTGATTGTTGCAACCCTTCGTTTTAGCATACGTGAAGAAAAGAACGGTCATGGCATGGTTTAGGCGTGGCCAACTAGGGTTTTGGCATAGTTTAGGCGTGGCCAAAAACTAGGGTTTTGACATAGTTTGGGCGTGGCCAAAATTGAGGCTCGGCGTTGGGCCAAAGGTTACCACGCGTTAGCTAGCGACCTTGGACGGCTAAGATTTGCTTCTCAGATGGAAGGATGGCCGTTGATTGCTACAACCCTTCGTTTTGGCAGTCGTGAAAGAAAGGCCGGTCATGGCATGGTCGGCATGCCTCGGCGCGGGGATGCGGTTGGCGTGGCTTTCCATTGGCACATGTGGCACGGTTGGTATGCCTTGGCGTGGAAAGGTTGCACGGCATGCCATTGGAACATGTGGTGCGGCTGGCATGGTTGGCATGCCTTGGCGTGGAGACGTGGCTGGCATGGTTTGCCATTGACACAGTGGTATGGCATGGTTGGCATGCCTTGGCGCGGAGACGTGGCTGACATGGTTTGCCATTGGCACGGTGGTGGGGCTGGCATGGTTGGCATACCTTGGCGCAGAGACGTGGCTGGCATGTTTTTCCATTGGCACGGTGGTGCAGCTGGCATGGTTGGCATGCCTTGGAGCGGAGACGTGGCTGGCATGGTTCTCCATTGGCATGGTGGTGCGCTGGCATGGTTGGCATACCTTGGCGCGGAGACGTGGATGGCATGGTTTTCCATTGGCATGGTGGTGCGGATGGCATAGTTAGCATGCCTTGGCGCGGAGACGTGGCAGGCTTGGTTTGCCATTGGCGAGGTGGTGCAACTGGAATGGTTGGCATGCCTTAACTCAGAGACGTGGCTGGCATGGTTTTCCATTGACACGGTGGTGCGGCTGGCATGGTTGTCATGCCTTGGCGCGGAGACGTGGATGGCATGGTTTGCCATTGGCAAGGTGGTGCGCCTGGCATGGTTGGCATGCTTTGGCGCAGAGACGTGGATGGTATTGTTTCCCATTGGCACGGTCGAGCGGCTGTCATGGTTGGCATGCCTTAGCGCGGAGACGTGGATGGCATGGTTTTCCATTGGCACGGTGGTGCGGATGGCATGGTTGTCATGCCTTGGCGTGGAGACGTGGCTGACATGGTTTTCCATTGGCACAGTGGTGCGGCTGACATGGTTGGGATGCCTTAGCGCGGAGACGTGGATGGCATGGTTTGCCATTGGCACGGTGGTGCGGCTGGCATGGTTGACATGCCTTGGCGCGGAGACGTGGCTGGCATGGTTTTCTATGGGCATGGTGGTGCGGCTGGCATGGTTGGCATGCCTTGGCACGGAGACGTGGCTGGCATGGTTTTCCATTGGCACGGTGGTTCGGCTGGCATGGTTGGCATGCCTTGGCACGGAGACGTGGCTGACATGGTTTTCCATTGGCACAGTGGTGCGGCTGGCATGGTTGGCATGCAATTGCGCGGAGACGTGGCTGGTATGGTTTTCCATTGGCACGATGGTGCGGCTGGCATGGTTGGCATGCCTTGGCACGAAGACTTGGCTGGCATGGTTTTCTATTGGCACGGTGGTGCAGATGGCATGGTTGGCATGCCTTGGCGCGAATACGTGGCTGGCATGGTTTGCCATTGGCACGGTGGTGCGGCTGGCATGGTTTGCATGCCTTGGCGCGAAGAGTGGCTTTCATGGTTTTCCATTGGCACGGTGGTGCGGGTGGCATGATTATCATGCCTTGGCGTGGAGACGTGGCTGGCATGGTTTGCCATTGGCACGGTGGTGCGGCTGGCATGGTTGGCATGCTTTGGTGCGGAGACGTGGCTAGCATGGTTTTTGATTGGCACGGTGGTTGGGCTGGCATACCTTGGCGCAGAGACGTGACTGGCATGTTTTTCCATTGGCACGGTGGTGAAGTTGGCATGGTTGGCATGCCTTGGCGCGGAGACGTGGCTGGCATGGTTTGCCATTAGCACGGTGGTGCGGCTGGCATGGTTGGCATACCTTGGCGCGGAGACGTGGCTGGCATGGTTTGCCATTGGCACGGTGGTGCGGCTGGCATAGTTAGCATGCCTTGGCGCGGAGACGTGGCTGGCATGGTTTTCTATTGGCGCGGTGGTGCAGCTGGCATGGTTGGCATGCCTTGGCGCGGAGACGAGGCTGGCATGGTTTTCCATTGACACGGCGGTGCGGCTTGCATGGTTGTCATGCCTTGGCGCGGAGACGTGGATGGCATGGTTTGCCATTGGCAAGGTGGTGCGCCTGGCATGGTTGGCATGCTTTGGCGCGAAGACGTGGCTGGTATTATTTTCCATTGGCACGGTGGAGCGGCTGGCATGGTTGGCATGCCTTGGCGAGGAGACGTGGCTGACATGGTTTTCCATTGGCACGGTGGTGCGGCTGGCATGGTTGTCATGCCTTGGCGTGGAGACGTGGCTGGCATGGTTTGCCATTGGCACAGTGGTGCGGATGGCATGGTTGGGATGCCTTGGCGCGGAGACGTGGATGGCATGGTTTTCCATTGGCACGGTGGTGCGACTGGCATGGTTGGCATGCCTTGGCGCGGAGACGTGGCTGACATGGTTTTCTATTGGCATGGTGGTGCGGCTGGCATGGTTGGCATGCCTTGGCGCAGAGACGTGGCTGGCATGCCTTGGCGCGGAGACGTGGCTGTCTGGTTTGCCATTGGCACGGTGGTGCGGCTGGCATGGTTGGCATGCATTGGTGCGGAGACATGGCTTGCATGGTTAGCCATTGGCACGGTGGTGCGGCTGGCATGGTTGGCATACCTTGGCGCAGAGACGTGGCTGGCATGGTTTGCCATTGGCACGTTGGCGTAACAATTAGGGTTTGGTATGTATGAAGATGATGTCTGTAATTACTAATGGTTCTGCCGTGGAACATGAAACATGTACATAAAAAAAGGTACCCTGGTAATTATTACGTAGGCATGTTGATTGATTCAATAAATGCTCTTGTGATCCTAGTGACGTCATGTCAGATGTAAGATATTACGATTTTAACCCTAAGATAAAACTACCATCAATATTAAGTCCCCTGCTTAGCTCGGAACAGGAGCATTGTTGCGAGGTAAGCATAGGACGGTGACGGGCAAGGATAAAGTCGAAATGGAAAGTTACGAAAAGATGGTCAGGAAGACCCGGCTAACCTTTTTCGAGAGGTAAAGAGAATTCTTGATTCTTGTGTTGGCGGCCTTGCATAAATCTTACTCGTGGTGTTGCTGGATAGACCATGATATGGTAGAGGCGGTTGCTGGTCGAGATGCAGACTGTCGGCTTGGCTTGGTCACGCGTCATCTTGGATGGGCTAGGGGATGTGGAGGTGATGTTTTTAGCGAGTTGTTGGTATTGGTGCGGCTTGAACGGAGCCACTGGCGTTGCTCGGCTTGGGATGGGAGCCATTGTGCGGCTTGGAATGTAGCCGCCAGCGTAGTATCGCATTGGAATTAGGCTTGGCATGGCGCAGAGCGGACTGTCAGCTTAGTAGCGAACGACGTGGATTGTTGGCCCGGCGTGGCGCTGGTTTGGACTTTGCACGACATGGCGCGGACTCTTGGTACAGTGCTAGCTTGGTATGACGCGGATTGGCAAGGCGCGAACTGTTGGCGTCGTGCATCTTGCTGTTACGATCCTGGTTGCCTCTTTTCTTGTATAGCTCGAACAGGAAATTGTTTCCTTATTCAAATTCTGAAAGTGTTATGCCCATAAAAGGGGGCGTTACTTATTCTCCTCACGTTACGTTGTCGGTTTTGCTTTCAAGTCTCGGTGCTGCCGAGAAGCATCCTAGTGTGTTGAGAGGCTTCGGTGCAACAACACTTTTTCACGACCCAGTGCTGGGGCGGAACGGTTCAGTTCTCGGTTGAAACGACGGAAGACTGAGTTTGTGAAACTTTTAGGGGAAAGCCAACGTAACTTCCTTGTCCAATACGGCGTCATAATCCTTGATTTTGATGCGGATGAATTGGAAAATCCTCCTAGAAAGGTCGCTGAGAAGGTTTTCGAGTAGATTTCGAAACTTTTGTCGGTGACATTGGGGGAGTCATGGTGGCATATGCTGGTTCGGTTGTTGAAGCGGACGTCGGGAAGGAGACGGATGATGTTGCTGCCGAGAAGGCTTTCGGGTAGGATGTTGAGGTTGCTACTGCTGATGCGGCTTTTGGATGGAACCTTTGCTGCCCGAGAGATTGTTGGGGAAAGTGCTTGAAAGAGATCTGACCGGGGCATTGGAAACTCGCACATCAGCTTTCGCTGACTAGTTTCTCCTTTTATTGTTTATATTTGTTGCGTAGTCGTATTGATGCTTTGCAGACTCATTTTTACCTTCTTTGTATTCGTGGCGAAGTTAGTGTCTCACCAATTAGCATCCCGCTTTCGGTTTCTCATATTTGAATAAAACTTCTCATTTGAAAGACCCAAATCTTCCATTAGAATAGGTTGTTCGACTTTCCATGTCCGTACGTTATTCCCTTCAGAGCTTTGGATAATTGAGTAAGGTATTTCATGCACGGTTTCAGATTTTCTTGTTGTGATTTGATGGTTAATGGTTTCTCGATGATTTGGGGTTTATTTGGTATGTTTTTTTTTTTTTGAGATTCAGAAGACTCATTTGGAAGGAAAGGTATGTTTTAAATGAAAAATGAAACCCTAATGAAGAATGCAAGCGATGCATTCATCTCGGGGGGTTACAAACATTGAGTGGAAAGAGAAATTGCTGAAGAAAAATACTAAAGGGAGAGTGCTGGAAGAGAAAATAGTACAACGCTTTAGGTATTGAAAGGCTTGAGCCATCGCGAGTGAACTATCACGCCCTCCGGCTTGTCGGTGTTGATGAGATTTCAATAACCACCCAGAAGGATATCTGCCACCAGATACGGCTCGTCTTCTTTTTCATTGGGTAAATCGTTTCGAACAACTATCTTTACCGTCATCTTTACGACTTGAGACGAGGTTGCTTTGACCACCATATCTCCGATTTGAAACGAGTTTGGGTGTTGTGTAGCCGTTTGAATCTTGGTCTCGTCAGTTTCGGCTGTAGCTTCCAAATTCTTGGCGAAACGCTTGAATGGCCCAGCGCTCCACTCACAGCTCTTGACAGCATCCGTACTGAGTCCCCATGACGGGGTAAGAGAAGAAATGACTAGTTGTAGAGAAGATCGTTCGACCAGACTTACTTGCGTTTGGAATCTATGAGTCAGTGCCAACGGGCTTTCTCCGGGTGATCGAGTTCCGTTGGTAAGTCCCTGCTACGACATCAGGTTGGACAGCTTGTTGGAGATTCTTTCAGGTGTCGACATCGGCAGAGGGGATGTTCCCAGTTTCACTTTGTTGTCGAGTACCCACGAGCGCCCCAAGATCATGTCGTAACTCAGTTCTTTGACAATGTGTAACTTGTTATGCCCATCTTAATCTCGAGATTAACGTAGCCATTCGCGTTCACGGATTCTCCCTCCGGGTTCTTGATTACAGACGGGGAATGGGTAGCCTCCTGCTTCAAAATTCCCGCAGCTTTCAGATTCTTGAAGGTAACGATGTTGACGTCAGAGTCCCGTCGATTAGTGTGTTGCCGAATTCAATGTCTCTTAAATAGGTCGTGGTCAACAGTCCCCAGTTGCGCTTTTCAGTACCGCTTCCTAAGAGAGCTTGGGCTCTTGGCGCGGCTTCCGTAGTAGGAAAGATCCGCTTTCCCGACATGACACGATTGAGAGCCGTGAAGATATCTTGACGATGCGCCTTGGAAAGGTAGAGAATTTCGCATACATGATGCATCATGGATTGTACAGTCTCGTGCACGGAGTCCCCAGAGACCCCGCAATTTCTGATTAGAAGTAGATCTCTATGCACTCCCTCATTTCCCAGCTGAAGTTCCACTTCTTCTACCTTTTCTTTGAAGATATGCTTTAGTCTATTGCAATCACTGGTTGGGTGATGGACAAATCTGTGATAGTGGCAGTATTTGGGGTTTTCCATCTCGGCCTCGGTTGGTGGGCACTTGGAGATGGTAGTCTAATAACATCATCTTGAATACATGCCTCTAAGAGTTCGATCACCTCCTCGACGGGAAATGGAAAATCCAAAACACTTTATTCAGCTTCGTGATGAGACATGGGAGATTTAGCGGCGACCCTCCGTGGCGGAGCTGTTCGTCGTGCCGGCGCCGCGCGTTTAGGCTGCTGGTCCGCAGCTGGGGTCTTCCTTTTTCCTCCCTCGTCGACTACGCTCACAGAGGAGGGACCAGAGTACTTATTGTTGACGAGACGTTTACTCCCGCGAGTTTCGCGTACGTCTTCGGCTCTGGTTGTCTAGCTGTTTCTAATAATGCTGGTGCTGTCGTGGCTGATCGTTTGGCAGCTTCATGGAGTTCGGAGAATGTCTGGAAACATAGGTTCTCTAGCAAGGCGCGGTAAATGGGAGCCATACCGTTGATGCAGGAATTCACCAACTGTTTCTCGGTCACATTTGGGTCATGACAATCTAGTGCTTGAACCCTGAATCTTTTGAAAAAATCATTTGGATGTTCGTTGTCTCGTTGGTACATTTTTCCTAGGTCCAAGAAGGTAACATGCGCAGACACAAAGAAGTACTTCTTGTAAAACTCGATAACCATGTCACCCCAGTTGGGGATGCTGTTTGGCGCGATGCTGTTGTACCACGTATATGCTCTTCCGGTAAGCGATTTCGAAAACTTCCTCAGACGAAGAACGTGGTTGTATTCGTGTTCGCCTAGGGACTCCAAGAATCGAGAGATATGCTCACGTGCATTTCCGGTGCCGTCTTCCAGAGTGAATTGGGGAGAAGAGTATCCTCTTGGAAGAGGAATTATTTGTATTTCAGGTGGGTAAGGGGGTTGATGCTGATGCATGTCTATTTCATCACTTTTGATTCGATTCCGAAGAAGTTGCTCCAAATCCTCCCGTGTGACAAAATTGGATGGCTGATTTCTCTCCAATGGGGTTATGGCACGAACCTCTTTGTCCGCAGAGATAGGCTCTGCTGAGGTGCCGGCGCCAGGGGTGTTGGAGGCGTTTCCCATTGTCTATTGATTGCGTGACTCCTGCGGTAGCCGTTCTGTCAGGGCTTTGAGAAAGACGAGTACTTCTCTATGAGTCGATACCATGTCCGTCTGGGCTCTAGCGAGAACCTCCTATCTTTCCATCAGATCGGCAATGGTGATGTAGGGTCTACTTCCTCTGGCCCCTCCGGTTTCTCGTCCTGATGGTGGAGTAACTACAGTTCTAGTGATGGTTGGAGGTGTCATGCTCGACGAAGCATTAGGGGCGGCAGCAGCGACTCTGGCCCTGGTGACTAGTGGTGTAACGCCCGAAGAAGCACTTTCTGTGTTATTTAAATTGGTAGGCGGTGTAGAAGCGTTAGGGATGGAAGCATCCCTAGCCCTGGTGATTGGCGGTGTAACACCTGAAGGAGCGCTTTTCGTACCGCTGGGATTAGTAGGCGGCGCGTTAATGCAGTTAGGAGAAGTGTTAGCAACAGGGACGGTTTTCGTGCTGGTGTTCTCATGGTTCATTGCTGACCCGGATCTAAGCTCTACCATATTGAGTTTGGAATTGAAAGACGAAATTGAAAGCTAGGATTTGATATTGCAACCGAGAGACTGATCTCCCACAGTGGTCGCCAATTTTTTGAGGGTGAAAATAATTTCTGCTTATTTCATAATTTTGTGTGTTGTGGGTGAGAAACGAGCCTAAACCCTAAACAATGTACTGCAAGGGAGTACTTTATATTCGAGAGATAAATCTGTACAAGTCCGCCCTAAACCAAGAAATGGTCGTTCCAGACTTGCTTCGGTCACAAAATGAAGGAGAAAGGTTGGTTTTGGGGAGGGAAGCGAAGAGAGTGTTGAGACCAGAATAGTTGATTCTGGAAGAGTAGTTGTTCGACGACTTGTATCAGAAAGTGGAAATCTAACATATGGGAAAGATAACAAATAATTTCTGAGTGTTGTATGTTCCTGACCAAAGCCTGTTGTTCGGTGGTAATAGGTAAGACCTATTTATACAAGTCGAAGTGAAACGTACTCTGGTCTCGTAAGAAATAGAAACAGATGATTAAATGGGAGGAGGTGGTAACTGGTAACGCCTAGAATTGGTGTTCCATAATGAAGGAAAACGTTTCACCATTACTCCCTGTATTTACTAACCACCTCATTCTTATGACACTGTCTTGTAACGGGCGTAGTGTATGCCGCACGCTGTAAACCGCCAAACCAATACCCTAATGAGCATCCCCCAGTTTGTGACATGTGTTGATATCTCGAGTGTTTTCGTGGAAAACATGTAGCATGTTGTTGCTGTTTGGAAAGTTGAGCTTGGGAAACTTTCCGGCTCGGTGATGACTCTCGACAGTCGAGACTTGCATATTGAGAGGAAAGGTAGTCGTTGATTATTGCCACCCTTCGTTTGGTAGCCAGCGGCATGAAAGCATGGCCGGCACGGCTTTGACATGGTTAGGCGTGGCCAAGCTTGGATTTTCGCATAGTTTAGGCGCGACCAAGAACTATGGTTTTGGCATAGTTTGGGCGCGACCAAAATTAGGGCTTTGCGTTGGGCCAAAGGTCGCTACGCGTTAGCTGGTGACCTTAGACGGCTAAGATCTACATATTAAATAGAAGGGTGGTCGTTGATTGTCGCAACCCTTCGTTTTGGCAGCCAACGACAGGGAGAAAGGCTGGCATGGCTTTGGCATAGTGGTGCGGATGGCATGGTTGGCATGCCTTGGCACGAAGATGTGGCTGGCATTCCATTGGCACATGTGGAGCATCGGCATGGTTGGTATGCTTTAGGCGCGATGATGTGGCGTTGCATGGCGTTGGCTCATACAGCATGATTTGCATGCCTTGGCGTGGAAAGGTTGCACTGCATGCCATATGCACATGTGGTGCGGCTGGCATGGTTTAGGCGTGTCCAAGCTAGGATTTTGGCATAGTTTAGGCGCGGCCAAAAACTAGGGTTTTGGTATAGTTTGGGCGCGGCCAAAATTGAGGCTTGGCGTTGGGCCAAAGGTTACCACGCGTTAGCTGGCGACCTTGGACGGTTAAGATTTGCATCTTATATGGAAGGGTGGCCGTTGATTGTTGCAACCCTTCGTTTTAGCAGCCGTGAAGGAAAGGTCCGTCATGGCAAGGATTAGGCGTGGCCAAGCTAGGGTTTTGGCATAGTTTAGGCGCGACCAAAAACTAAGGTTTTGGCATAGGTTGGGTGCGGCCGAAATTGGGGCTCGGCGTTGGGCCAAAGGTTACCACTTGTTAGCTTGCGACCTTGGACAACTAAGATTTGCATCTTAAATGGAAGGGTGGCTGTTGATTGTTGCAACCCTTCGTTTTAGCAGCCATGAAGCAAAGGTCGGTCATGGCATGGTTTAGGCGTGTCCAAGCTAGGGTTTTGGCATAGTTTAGGCGAGGCCAAAAACTAGGGTTTTGGCATAGTTTCGGCGCGGCCAAAATTGGGGATCGGCGTTAGGCCAAAGGTTACCATGCGTTAGCTGGAGACCTTGGATGGCTAAGATTTGCATCTCAGATGGAAGGGTGGCCCTTGATTGCTGCAAACCTTCTTTTTGGAAGCTGTGAAGGAAAGGACGGTCATGACATGGTTGGCATGCCTCAGCGCGGATATGCGGTTGGGGCGGCTTGCCGTTGGCACATGTGGCACGGTTGGCATGCCTTTGCGTGGAGACGTGTCTGGCATGGTTTTCCATTGACACGGTGGTGTGGCTGGCATGCCTTGGCGCGGAGACGTGGGTGGCATCATTTTCCATTGGCATGGTGGTCGGCTGGCATGGTTGGCATGGTGGTCGGCTGGCACGGTGGTGCGTCTGGCATGGTTTGCATGCCTTGGCGCGGAGACGTGGCATGCATGGTTTGCGATTGGCACGGTGGTTGGGCTGGCATACCTTGGCGCAGAGACGTGACTGGCATGTTTTTCCATTGGCACGGTGGTGAAGTTGGCATGGTTGGCATGCCTTGGCGCGGAGACGTGGTATGCATGGTTTGCCATTGGCACGGTGGTGCAGCTGGCATAGTTAGCATGCTTTGGCGCGGAGACGTGGATGGCATGGTTTTCCATTGGAGAGGGTTGCGGTTGGTATCGTAGGCATGCCTTGGCGTTGAGACGTGGTTGGCATGGTTTTCCATTGGCAAGGTGGTGTGGCTGGCATGGTTGGCATGACTTGGCGTGGACACGTAGGTGGCATGGTTCGCCATTGGCATTGTGGTGCGGCTGGCATGGTTGGCATGCCTTGGCGCGGAGATGTGGGTGGCATGGTTTGCCATTGGCACGGTGGTGCAGCTGGCATGGTTTGCATGCCTTGGCGCGGAGACGTGGTATGCATGGTTTGCCATTGGCACGGTGGTGCAGCTGGCATAGTTAGCATGCTTTGGCGCGGAGACGTGGATGGCATGGTTTTCCATTGGAGAGGGTTGCGGCTGGTATCGTAGGCATGCCTTGGCGTGGAGACGTGGTTGGCATGGTTTTCCATTGGCAAGGTGGTGTGGCTGGCATGGTTGGCATGACTTGGCGTGGACACGTAGGTGGCATGGTTCGACATTGGCATTGTGGTGCGGCTGGCATGGTTGGCATGCTTTGGCACGCAGATGCGGATGGCATCGTTCACCATTGATACGGTGGTGTGGCTGGCATGGTTTGCATGCCTTGGCACGGAGACGTGGCTGGTATGGTTTGCCATTGGCACGGTGGTGCGACTGGCTTGGTTTGCATGCCTTGGCGCGGAGA
>NC_039367.1:2049-7528 GCF_003573695.1 Papaver somniferum | reverse complement strand
ACGGTGGTGCGGCTGGCATGGTTGGCATGCCTTGGCGCGGAGACGTGGATGGAATGGTTTGCCATCGGCACGGTGGTGCAGATGGCATGGTTGGCATGCCTTGGCGCTGAGACTTGGCTGACATGGTTTTCCATTGGCACGGTGGTGCGGCTGGCATGGTTGGCATGCCTTGGCGCAGATACGTGGCTGACACGGTTTGCCATTGGCACGGTTGTGCGGCTGGCATAGTTTGCATACCTTGGCGCGAAGACCTGGCTGGCATGGTTTTCCATTGGCACGGTGGTGCGGCTGGCATGGTTGGCATGCCTTGGCGCGGAAACGTGGATGGCATGGTTTTTCATTGGAACGGTGGTGCAGCTGACATGGTTGGAATTCCTTGGCACGGAGACGTGGCTGGCATGGTTTTCCATAGGCACGTTGTCGTGAGAATTAGGGTTTGGTATGTATGAAGATGATGTCGGTCAATACTAAGGGTTCTGCCGTGGAATATGACACATGTATATAAAAAAAAGCTACCCTGGTAATTCTTACTTAGGCATGTTGATTGATTCAATAAATGCTCTAGTGATCGTAGTGATGTCATGTCAGATGTAAGGTTTTACGATTTTAACCTTAACCTAAAAACCACCGTCAACACCACGGTTTGCAAAGATTGCATTCCTTATAATTTATATGTTTAAGTTCATGAACCACCTATTTGAGAAAATAACCATCTCAAGTATGCGTACGGGTATGTGTACTTAAGCTACCGGATTTGAGTTTCTTTTGGTTTCCAAACTCAGCAGAAAATTTTGGGTAGAAAAGTTCCGCCAGTATGCGTACGGGTACGCATACTTTAGGCGACTGGTTAACAAGTTTGTAAACTCCAAACTCGGCAGAATTTTCGGGTGGAAATTTCCTCCAGTATGCGTACGGGTACACATACTTAACCTCTCCTTCATCAATTCCGTATACACACATATACATACACTTGGTTCCCGGTTTATGGATGTATACACTAATGTGCGAACACACTATATATCCTTATATCCAAAGATGGTTACATAATCTCAACTCTACATTTCAATCATTGAAACATTCTTAGAGGATGTTAAATAGTTGTTATTCACAAACTATTTTTCATCAAAGCGATTTTCAAGATATTGTAATGTCATCATGACATTTGTCACGAGTAAAGATGAACTTGGTTAAAGCGAAAGCTTACCAACACATATTTCGATAAATAGTTAGGCGAGATAAACTCGGCTCGAAATAGCAAATGTGTATAATTGAAATATATATACTTATATGACTTTTTTCTCAAGAGTATGAGATATAGTAGATAGACTTTTGAGTGATAGATAAATTCAAGTCTCCACATACCTTTTAGTCGGATGAAGTTTCACTGGTTCCTTGAGTAGTTCTCCGTCTTCGTAAGATGATAGTCATGGAGTCTGGAGATCAACTACACTTAACTATCCTAGTCCGAGACTTATCTATAAGTAGACTAGAAATCAAGACATATAGTTTTTACATCTAAATTTGACAAACAAGCTTGAGATAACAACGCTTGCAAGTTCGACCGAGCAGTGCTCTAACAATCTCCCCCTTTGTCAATTTTACTGGAAAAACTATCAATACATATGGATTACAAAATAAATAAAAATTTGTAGCTTCTCGTCCACATGATTGATCTCCTTGGATCTTCAACATTACTCGAAAACTTCGTCACTTCCAAGTACTCCCATGATTCCGTAGATGTTCAATTCGACATCATAGTTGTTGAAAATCCGTAGCCATAACAATGGGAAAACAAAAGCTCTCGATCATTGTTATACAATGTCATAGTATCATTACACAGTATCAAAGTTTAATTATATCACAACTTCGACAACAATACTATGGTGATACGTATCACTCCCCCTTAGTCAATACTTTCATCTCAACATGAAAACTACTCCCCCTTACATAATTTTGCGTGGCTAAATATCACATATAGCCACGCTTTATGGCGTGTCTATAGGATATCCAATGAACGGCTCACAACGTTACATGTGGACGGTGTAGGATACATCTAATTTAACGGTCAATGTTGTATCATCTTAAAAGAGATCCAACGGTTCCAAATACAGTCATGTGGATGAAGGTGATTGAAATTGGCGTGGCTAAACATAACATATAGCCACGTTAAACCTATAATTGTGTGTCTATCAGATAACCAATGGCTACGCCAAAATACAAATTGCGTGTCAGTATGATAAATAATGACCACGCCAAAACATTAAATGCGTGTCTGTATGATAAACAATGGCTTCGCCAAATACAAGTTGTGTGTCCATAGGAGAACCAATGACCACGCCAAAAAGCAAATTTACGTGTCTAATTGGTACCATTGGCCACGCGAAGTGCCATATGAACTTAAGCACTTCATGACCAAATAGCAAGGCCTATATAGCTCTAGCGTGTCTATTCATGGAGAAATAGACACGCAAAGCAGGCGTGGATATAAGCTGTCTAAAAACACGACAGGATACCTAAAACCACACGAGCAGAAGCCATGCCAAGTCCAAACCAGATTGGCGTGACTAAACCCCTATGGACACGCCAATCTGGCGTTGCTAAAGGGACGGTTTGTACGAGTGCCGTTGCTAATTAAGGAAAATTCTTAAGATGGAATCAAGGAAGAAATTAATTAATGTTATTCTAGTTTGACTTCATGTTTTAAAACTAATTGATATGGCGGGTTTCAGAGTGTGTTGAAAATATTATGGAAAAAAATGCGAAAGAAGTCTTAAATTGTGTTGACATGTTGAGGAGTGTGGGAGATGGCGACTGGAATGTACTTTATTTTGTCCGAATATTCTTCTACTTCTTATTATTTTTATCATTGCAGAAATATTAGTGAGTTACCAACCGTGATTTCTACTTTCCATGAATTACGAAAACAAAATTTTGTTTTTATTACATATTTTGAGAACATTTTCGGTTTTGGAAATTCATTGGTGTCCAAACTTCCTTGGTCTATAAATACCCAAGTTTACATTTCTAGCAAACTACCTAAGAGAAAGAGAAACTATATCCTTTTGTTAGTTACTGGTGGGGCCGTCTATCCGGTGAGGAAAGTACCCTAATTAGGCGAAATCTCTTATGACCTCTCGTTTAAAAACTTATATGGGATCAAGAAGCTCTACGACTACCATTAGTGGGAAACTAGATAATTACAGTATTATTAATTAGTTTTCCGTTTGATTTGATTGACTAACGGTTGTTGAACTTTGATTTCACCTAGTTTGTTTATTCTTGATAACCTTCTCTTCTGATATAAGATTCACTCAAACTAGATTGAAGCATCGACGGGATCTTTAGAACTTTTTTTAGATCTAAAGACATCTTGTGATAATCCATTGTTAATAGATTCTGTTTTGTGTGTGATTGATCACAAGAGATTCAAGTGATGTTGTGTAGGTGTTTATTGAAGATTAAATAATATTTGAAGACGAAGAAGATTTCTTATTGATTCTTATTTCTATGGTGCAACAAACCTTGATCGGCTGGGATCTAACTAATATCGGATTTATTCGATTGATTAGTTGCGTAAATCGACATCACTGTATAGTGTCTTGGTGGATTTTATATTGTTGATTGCAAAGTCTAAACTATGCTATTACGGTAGTTGTTGGATAGACAGATCTTAAACCCGACAAAGGAGTTTATTAGATTAAACGGGAGAGCCTTTGTCAAACTCAAATCAATGCGTTTGAAAAGAGTAGTTACCAAACATATTTGTTGTTTCTTTATTGTTTGGATTACGATCAAAAGGAATTCTTCCAATGCGTGCACTTATCAAATGACAGAAGCGTAGGGATACTGAAGAAACTAGGTGAACTAGGTTTAGTTGCTTGGTCTCAACTATACGAAGTTGGTTTAGATTTTTTATAACGGCTTAATTTTGAGAGTATTCAATTCTGTACTAGGTCCCGGGGTTTTTCTGCATTTACAGTTTCCTCGTTAACAAAATCTTGCTGCTTCATTTACTTTTTCTTTCCACAATTATAATATTTGATATTATAATTTAAAATAAACTACACAAACGTTAATTCCTAATTACTTGATAGTGATCCTATAGAGTTTGGTTAAGTTTGAACCTATTATCAAGTAATCACACTTTGATTGTTGTATTGTCTTAATCTCGTATCCATAGCGATCACACAAAGTTTGAATAGGGATTTGTTGTATTTTCTCGACTTTGTCCATAGACAATCACTTTCGGTCAAAAGGACTTATAGGTGGAAAAGTTTAAGATTGTGGTATATTTGGGTATGCTCGTCATTTCAGAATACGTTCTTTTTCCCTTTTCTCGAAAAATTTAGGAAAGGTCGTGTATATTACGACAAAGGAACATTATGTACATTTAGAAAAGGGAACATTATAAGAGTATACTACCATGGGGAATATGTGTAGCGCCCCCTAAGCTAGCAGTTGACTAATCCAAGAGATTAACTATATAAAGAGGCACTAAGAATCTAACTCATTTATTTAGACATTCAATTAAGAAATCTGCAACAAAACATAACCCAAAACTATCCCCCCTCAGAAATATATATATACAAGAACTCCTCTCAAATGATGCATATACAATAGTCATTTAATTTACAAATAAAATATACAACATAATAAACATCGCTGAAGTTAACCAACTAGCGAACTCAACCCTTAAGCTTTCGCTGCGCAACTCTGATCTGTCTCTAAAACTGAAAGTGAGAATGGGTGAGCACATCATCCCTAAAAGGGGTGCCCAGTAGGAATAACATCTAACTTCCAAGTAATCAAGGAAACATTTGCAAAACAATAATGTTTTCCCAAACATTAAAAAGTGACCAAGTCACTGAAATAAACAAACATGTATATGGACAAACTCCTTCTTCAAACAATGTATAATATTCGTGATAACCACACTCATTAGCTATTGATATCACCAAGACCATGATGACCCACTCTAAGCAATAAAAACTGAATTCATGTAGATATAAATGTGAAGGAGCGTATCTTATATACCAAAAGTGGAAATTCATATTTCCCATAACAATTCATATGACAAACAAACATTAGAAGTCCTTTCCAAACCATGGAAAGATACAAAATCAACAGAAGTATAGTAAAGCAATTTAAACAAAGCATGGAATGCACAACTAGACAATGCATGAATTTGATAAACATAAATATTTGAAAAAGAAAACATCAATGGTTACAAGAGACTCAAATGTATTCCCACCTCTTTTGATGACAAGCCACGCCTAACTCAAGATTCACGATCCACTGGTTCTTCTTTTAAATCGATCGTTGTTAATAACTAACTGTTAATCAAAGAAGCACTCTAAGAGTTTAGCCAAAAGGCTCATACAAGGCTAATTAATGGTTCTAAGTCCATTTATTTATCACTCTGTATCCTTAGCATAATTAAGGTTTACTAATTGAATTAGGTTGGTTCTACAGTCCGATA
>NC_039367.1:0-2039 GCF_003573695.1 Papaver somniferum | reverse complement strand
GTATGATAAATAATGACCACGCCAAAACATTAAATGCGTGTCTGTATGATAAACAATGGCTTCGCCAAATACAAGTTGTGTGTCCATAGGAGAACCAATGACCACGCCAAAAAGCAAATTTACGTGTCTAATTGGTACCATTGGCCACGCGAAGTGCCATATGAACTTAAGCACTTCATGACCAAATAGCAAGGCCTATATAGCTCTAGCGTGTCTATTCATGGAGAAATAGACACGCAAAGCAGGCGTGGCTATAAGCTGTCTAAAAACACGACAGGATACCTAAAACCACACGAGCAGAAGCCATGCCAAGTCCAAACCAGATTGGCGTGACTAAACCCCTATGGACACGCCAATCTGGCGTTGCTAAAGGGACGGTTTGTACGAGTGCCGTTGCTAATTAAGGAAAATTCTTAAGATGGAATCAAGGAAGAAATTAATTAATGTTATTCTAGTTTGACTTCATGTTTTAAAACTAATTGATATGGCGGATTTCAGAGTGTGTTGAAAATATTATGGAAAAAAATGCGAAAGAAGTCTTAAATTGTGTTGACATGTTGAGGAGTGTGGGAGATGGCGACTGGAATGTACTTTATTTTGTCCGAATATTCTTCTACTTCTTATTATTTTTATCATTGCAGAAATATTAGTGAGTTACCAACCGTGATTTCTACTTTCCATGAATTACGAAAACAAAATTTTGTTTTTATTACATATTTTGAGAACATTTTCGGTTTTGGAAATTCATTGGTGTCCAAACTTCCTTGGTCTATAAATACCCAAGTTTACATTTCTAGCAAACTACCTAAGAGAAAGAGAAACTATATCCTTTTGTTAGTTACTGGTGGGGTCGTCTATCCGGTGAGGAAAGTACCCTAATTAGGCGAAATCTCTTATAACCTCTCGTTTAAAAACTTATGTGGGATCAAGAAGCTCTATGACTACCATTAGTGGGAAACTAGATAATTGCAGTATTATTAATTAGTTTTCGGTTTGATTTGATTAACTAACGGTTGTTGAACTTTGATTGCACCTAGTTTGTTTATTCTTGATAACCTTCTCTTCTGATATAAGATTCACTCAAACTAGATTGAAGCATCGACGGGATCTTTAGAACTTTTTTTAGATCTAAAGACATCTTGTGATAATCCATTGTTAATAGATTCTGTTTTGTGTGTGATTGATCACAAGAGATTCAAGTGATGTTGTGTAGGTGTTTATTGAAGATTAAATAATATTTGAAGACGAAGAAGATTTCTTATTGATTCTTATTTTTATGGTGCAACAAACCTTGATCGGCTGGGATCTAACTAATATCGGATTTATTCGATTGATTAGTTGCGTAAATCGACATCACTGTATAGTGTCTTGGTGGATTTTATATTGTTGATTGCAAAGTCTAAACTATGCTATTACGGTAGTTGTTGGATAGACAGATCTTAAACCCGACAAAGGAGTTTATTAGATTAAACGGGAGAGCCTTTGTCAAACTCAAATCAATGCGTTTGAAAAGAGTAGTTACCAAACATATTTGTTGTTTCTTTATTGTTTGGATTACGATCAAAAGGAATTCTTCCAATGCGTGCACTTATCAAATGACAGAAGCGTAGGGATACTGAAGAAACTAGGTGAACTAGGTTTAGTTGCTTGGTCTCAACTATACGAAGTTGGTTTAGATTTTTTATAACGGCTTAATTTTGAGAGTATTCAATTCTGTACTAGGTCCCGGGGTTTTTCTGCATTTACAGTTTCCTCGTTAACAAAATCTTGCTGCTTCATTTACTTTTTCTTTCCACAATTATAATATTTGATATTATAATTTAAAATAAACTACACAAACGTTAATTCCTAATTACTTGATAGTGATCCTATAGAGTTTGGTTAAGTTTGAACCTATTATCAAGTAATCACACTTTGATTGTTGTATTGTCTTAATCTCGTATCCATAGCGATCACACAAAGTTTGAATAGGGATTTGTTGTATTTTCTCGACTTTGTCCATAGACAATCACTTTCGGTCAAAAGGACTTATAGGTGGA
>NC_039366.1:204447934-204470928 GCF_003573695.1 Papaver somniferum | reverse complement strand
GACTGCAACTTATTATTTAACTCAGGTTGCAAGATTACCATATACAGACGCTATGTTCGCGTTAGGGCGAGTTTCGAGGTGTCAGATATATCAGATTGGATGAAACTGCAACCTATTACTTAACTCAGGTTGCAAGATTACCATATACAGACCCGATGTTCTCGTCTGGGCGAGGTTCGAGGAGTCAAATATATCAGATTGGATATATTTGACCCGGCGAAGGTGAAAGAAAATTTTAGGCGACTCCTACGAAGGTAAATTTTCCGGCGACGGTGATTCAAATTTTTACGGCGAAATCAAATTTTTCCTGCGAAAGCAAATTTTTCGTCGACGGTGATTCAAATTTTTCTGGCAAAAGCAAAATTTCCGATGACTGTGATTCATTTTTCAGAAGACGGCGAAAGAAAATTTACGGCTACGGTTAAAGCAAATTTTCTTGCGACGGTGAAAGAAAATTTTCCGGCGACGGTGAAAAGGACCAAAGCGAAAGCAGACTTCCCAGCGACGGCGAAATTGACCAAATTACCCTCGTCGGCAGCAAATTTCAGGCGACTGTGAAAAAGACCAAATTACCTTTTATAGGCGTTTTTTACTCTTCATAGCAGGGGTACCATTACAAATTGCCCATTCATGTTTTCAATCACAAAACCGTCTGAATATAGACCTACATATTGGCGGTTATTATTGTCAGGTGACATTATCGATTAAAGCATAATCTTGGGGATAGGCGTGACCCTGCAAGAATTTAGAGTTTATTTCTATTACCTACTTTTGTGTATTTTAGGTTAGACTAGCTTATAAGGGGGAAACCAAAGGGTCATAGAGCAAATAATTTCAGAGAGAAAATTTGTAGAGGGAGATAACTGTTCTCTGAATTTTTTTCTAAATCAAATCAATTAAAATGGCTGGTGATGATGATCGACGCAGACGAAAGGGTAAAGCCTCCATGACTGAAGAGCAACAATTGAAAGAGTTGGAAGAGAGGAAAAGACAAGAAAGGTTATCCGCCACTATTTAGATGATTGGGAAGATGACCAAGGATGATCTCCAGAAAGTACAAAAGAGAGTAAGTGACTTGTTGAGTGATATTGAACTCGATCCTCTCTGGCAAGAAAAAAAAACGCTGCGGAAAACAAAGTACAAGCGAAACCGGTATAGATTTTTCCAAAGAAGCGTCTCTGTGATACCTTCAAAGATGAAGAAGAGAAGCAAAAGTACTTCTCACCATCACTAATTGTCCCACTTCACGACACTTTCTTGTAACGGGCGTATTGCACGCCGCACGTTGTAAACTTCCAGACCAATACTCTGATGAGTATCCCCCAGTTTGTGACATGTTTGATATCTCGAGTGTTTACGTGGAAAAAATGTAGCACTTTGCTACGTGTGGCATGACAAAATCAAGAGTCTTACCGTAGGAAAATAACATGTGACGTTATTAGGCTCGTCTTGGCTGGTCGCCTAAAACTTGCCACAAGTCCATCAGTTCGGTGGCGAACTTGGATGGATGAGATTGCATCTCATGAGGAAGGGTGGCCATTGATTATGGCTACCTTATGTTGACGCCTGGTAATGGCACATAGGCTCGTCTTGGCTGGTAGCCTAAAAATTTCCACAAGTCCGTCAGTTCGGTGGAAAACATGGATGGATGAGATTGTATCTCATGAGGAAGAGTAGTCGTTGATTATGGCTACCTTCTATTGGCGCCTGGTAATGGCACAATGGAGTTTTTGGTGTATGTCAGTGGCACTGCGGCATGACTGGCATAACTTGTGTAGGCCAATGTCACGGTGGTGTAAGTGGCGCTTGGCGTATCCATGGACACTAGATTTAAGCGGATGGTTTCCTAAAACTTGCGACAAGTCTGCCAGTTCGGTGGCGAACATGGATGGCTGAGATTGCATCGCATGAGGAAGGGTAGCCATTGATTATGGCTACCTTCTGTAGGCACCTGATAAGAGTACAGTGGCGCCATTGCCACATGCCAATGGTGTAGTGGCGCCTTTTAGTGCATGTTAGTGGCACTGCGGCATGGATGGCATAGTTTGTGCATGCCAGTGGCACGATGGCGCAAGTATTGCCTGGCATATCCATGGCTACTAGATTTAGGTTTTATCTCGGTTGGTCGCCTAAAACTTGTCACAAGACTGTCTTTTCGGTGGCGTACTTGTACGGCTGAGATTGCATCTCATGAGGAAGGGTAGTCGTTGATTATGGCTACCTTATGTTGGTGCCTGATAATGATATAGTGGCACCATTGGAATATGCCAATGGTGTTGTGGAACATTTGGCGCATGCCAGTGGTACTGCGGCATGGCTGGCATAGTTTGTGCATGCTAGTGTCACGATGGCGTAAGTAGTGCCTGGTGTAACCATGGCTGCTGGATTTTAGCACATTGAGGATAAGCTGAAATGTGGTGTGTCAACGTCAGTTCTAGTAGCCGCATTGATCCCAATGCTCTGTGGAACACTATTTGGCTTGGTTGGCGTAGCAACTTTGCCTAAATTAGGGTTTGCTATGCCAAAACCTTAATTAGCACATATGGCATGCGGTATGCGTATGTGGCCGTGTCACGGAGTTATATACAAATGATACCAGAGTCACGCCAGAGGAGCCATAGGTAAGTTACCGTTATAAACGGCCACATGAACAAATATTTCCACGAGTGGCTATGGTGTAGCGCCTTTTTTAGGGTTGTCTAAGTCCGCACGGCTTGTGGCATGTTTTTGGGCCCGAGGTGGTGTAATTTTGTGCCGCGATTAAAAATTTAAGATTTCATCCACCGCCACTAGAGGATGGCCGCGCCTAATTATTTGGCTAGTAAAATTATAGTTCGTTGTGATGCTGGTCACGAACAGAGGGGTTGGCACGTTTTGGCATGATGTCGCGGTAAGCGACATGTTTGGCATGTGCACTTGGCATGCACGATTGACATGCTTTTGGCATGTGCACTTGGCATGCACGATTGACATGCTTTTGGCATGTGTACTTGGCATGCCCGTTTGGCATCTGCGGCATGTTTGGCATGTGCGATTGGCATGTTTAGCACGCCGTTTGGGATGTGCGCCTAGTATGCTCGTATTGGCATGTTAGGCATGTCGTGCGCATGGCATGCTTCTTTTTTGAATGTTTGGCATGCCATTAGCATGTTGGCGTGGTTTTGGGAAGCCAACATAGCATGTCGACCTCTTGATACGTTTTCCACCTATTTTAAATATGTGGCAGGTTTAGAGCAACCTGATTGGTCAATAAAAGTAGGGGACGTCCAAGTACGGGTGTGGCCATCCTTTTGGTGCACGTGGCTGGTTTAATGCGACCTGATTGGTCGATAAAGGAATAAGGGTCGATTATGCAGTACGGGGCGTGTCCAAGTAACGCCAGCTAGCATATGGCGTGTCCACACTCCCTCTCATTGCCGCTTCTACTCCGTGGCTCCTTGTTTTCTAATTCTGGGAAAGGTTTTTCACTTACTAATCCATGGAGGATTAATTTCCTAGTTTTCCTAGGCTTACTTTCGACAAGCAAGGTCGAATACACTGCGCAAGGCGCAAAACCCTAATTTTTGCAAATTAGTCAGGGTAATTGATTGAATTCTATGTGTTGACTCAGAGTTCTTTAAGTTCATTTCCAAAGAGCAGCATGCTTTCTGATTGAATACCTTATGCAAAGACCTTATTAACTCAGAAGGAATAATACCTTCGGTTATAGAATAACGTACCTGCACTTTTCACAGCTGAAAACTCCAAAGGTGGATCTTTTATAAAAAGAGAAATTCCAGAACTTTGAGGAGCTGGTTGTTTTTTATGTCGTGACATCTTAAATGGTGGCAGTACTTGTGCAAGAAGTAATGTCATCATTGAGTTAGCTGGCTCCTATCCGACAGAATACTCTTCGCTCTTCTCAGAACTTGCAGATGAAAGAGATAGTTCCGAATGTTGTTCTGAGTGCATGTCCATCACCAGTTCTTCAGAACCAACTTCATTGGCTTCCACCATCTCATTTTTGTAATTGCAAGACTTTTCCTTGTAAAATTCTTCATCCGAATCCGCAATAACTTCTGTAAAATCAAAGTAACATTTGCTTTAACAAATCATCAATACCAAAGTATTTGTTTTATGTTTGTGTTTCCTAGTTCTCTTTCTCATGTTCTGTGGCATCCCTAGGGATGGTGATAGGTCTGGGGTATAAAACTGCTTTCATGGCATTGGTATCCAAATCTGATAAAAACACCCAAATCTCCAATTTTTTGTTACAAAACATCAATGCCAAAGTATGCTAACATAAGATGCAATGATAGTAGGTTTTTACATTAGTACAACTATTAAATTGAATTTCCAAGAATCATAGATCATAGGTTCTTGGCACTAACACCATGTATAGGTAACCTTCTTCAACTGTCACCAGTTTGTTGGTTCTTCAAACAAAATGACTGATTGTCACTCGACCCATTGGTCAAATTGATTGCAGATTTACAAGCTATATTGAGACCACCAACAAATCGGCCATAAAAGTTGATGATATCGGCACTTAGTTTTCATCAATTCTGAACAAGCCATTAATATATAACAACATAAAAGATAATAACCCATAGACAGGTTTTTAAACTCATTGAGTTAGACCACACACCTTAGTGTCACGAACTCCATGAGGACTACTAGCAATCTTTGGCCAGACTGCATTAGGATTACTTTTAAAGTAGCTTCCACAACCTCTTGCCTAACGTATTGTTCTCAATATTGTTAGAACCATTTGTGGAGTTGCATCCATCACAGTAAACTCCTGAAATTCACGTGAACCTAATTTGAAAAACTTCGATCGTTAAATCCATATTCGGTCATGAACAATATGAGAATAATAAAGAAACCTAGTTTTTATTGATTTTGAAACCGATTCACATGAACCTAATCAAATAAAAATTAAAATTATTCAACAAATAAATACAGATCTTCATACCCTCGAAATCAGTGTAAGTCTATCAGGAACACGACAAATTGATATATTTTTCTCCATATTCAAAGCTTCTGTAAATTCAATAACTTAAATAAATCTCAAATAACATCTCTAATTGAATCAAAACCCACTTCTAATTTTAACAGAGATTTCTAAAAATCTAACTCCAAATCTCTAATTTGAACAAAAAATTGTAGAAACCCTAAATCCACAATCTCTAATTTAACAGAGATTTGTCCAAACCCTAACTTTGATTTGATATATATTGAAGAAAAAACAACAAAATCATAACTTTAAAATCTTATATTTCAACTCAAAATCATATATTCATCATTGTTGAGATATAAGATAGATAGTGAAAGAAGAAGAACCACGGCTATTTCGTTTTACCGGAACTTTTACTCTTTGTTGCGAGAGGAGTAGCTGGTTGGAGATAAGAGGAAATATTAGCAGAGAGAGTGAGGGTTAGTTTAGAGAATGAATTATATGCCTAGGGTTTTCAGTGGAGGAAAAAGAGAGTTTGGTGAAAGTTTTGGTGGGAAACACCTCGCCACGATAATCTATGGCGGCAAATTTAGATGGTTCTAGATATTTTAGGTGGTAATCCGTATGATTTAATAAAGATGCAATCATGATCGTTGGATCAGATGTAGTTGGCTTTCTATTGGCTGGATTATCAATTTAAGACTGTCATGCGGAAGTGTGTTTTATCATTATGCTTTTGTGTTTTTTCTTTGTGCTTCCGGTTTGAATTTCGACTAGTCACATAGATTTCGACTAGTCACATAGGTCATGAATTAATGTCGACTAGTCGTAAAGGTCATGAAGTCACTTTAACTTTAGTTCACACTGCTAGACTCAATAAACATACAAACTATGAACCAAGAAGCTCCGGGAGGGTTCTGACTTCAAAATTAGCATCATACATCATCGAAATCGATAAATATGAAACTCAGTACTGAACGGACAAAATTCAAACGAGATTGGGTGGGTGCAATTGAGGTCGAAGTGAACATGATTCGATGAAATTGATTAAGATATATTGGATTCAACTGGATGCAATCTAATTCCAACCTAACTCAGATATCTTGGTTGTTTTTTTATTTTTTATACCGTGAAACTCTGAAGAATAAAAGTTTTTCTTTGAAACAAATTTAGTGAAGAAGATTATTATTATATCGAACGATCTTTCCTTTGAGGTTAGTTTTCTGTACGGAAAAGATTTTACATATGGGATTCATTTATTTTCTTATTCTTTAATTGTGTCAAATTTTGGGTTTTAGGGTTTTTTTCTTGTGGCGATGATAGTAATGAGGGGTTGTTGTTGTTCTTTTTTGTTGATGGTCAATTTTTCTTCTGTATCTTAGAACCAAATCCACTGAAACTCCAATCAAAGCGAAATTGGAAGAACTGATTTACCTGGAAGTAGTTTTTCATCTCCTGAAAATCAAACAAACGAGCGACCTTAAGGGTTAGTTATCTACCGTTCTTCACGTCTTCTACAAATACCATATCGATTTATATTTTACTTTTGTTTTCTCTTTGTAGATTCATAAGAGAAGCCCTAACTTCAGCAACTAAAGAGCAAGATTAGATGAAACCTAACTTTTATATTCAACTGGGTTCCTATTTTTCCTCCACGAACTCAATTTTGATTTGTTATGTTGATACAGATTTAGTATTTCTCTGACCTTTCTTTTTACAAGCCCTAGTTCAATTCTCGCATCAATTATTTTAAAGATTTGTTTCTTCTCCGTGTATAAGAAAGAATTTTAATTGAGTTTCCACTTAATATTTTTCTGTTTTAATTTCACCGAAGAAAAATGGAGAAAATATTTTGAAGAAGTTTTTAATGATATTCTGATTCCTCCTTATCATCACTTCCTAGGTAAATCTGGAGATTTTGGTACTTCCTTCTTATATTTTATGTTCAATTCATGTCTTTTACACCTCTTTGATATATAATTATAGGGAAGGGAAATTGCCTGTTTGGATATCTATGTTCTCGTGCAAGTCATCAGAACTGCGTTTTCTTAAACTACTTAAACTAATAAAAGTGAGACAAGTTCATGAAACTTTGTTATGTACTCAGTAGTGAAAGATTTATGACACTAGTTGTAATGAGGAATGAGAGTTGTGTCGGTTCAAATGTTGTAATTTCCTGACTACTACACATATATTGTTGTCTTAGCTTTTATCTCTATGGGATTATTTTCTCGTTCATCAACTTCATGTTGGTGGATATTATTGCCGAGCTACGTTCTATGTTATGAACCTAATTATCTTAGTTTTTCGTAGGATTATGTAGGTTGGTAAATGATGGCACATTGTTTTTAAACAGCGCAATAATATTAGTCGTCAAAGTCAGTCTGTGTGCTTGCCATGATTGTTAGTTAGTTTTTCCCGTCAACTGTAGTTGTTAGGTGCCTACTGACTAGCATATTTCATTTTGAGAGAATTTTTTGTTGGTTCAACTACCCTATGACACGTGAAATTAGCATCTTCTAAGGTTAATTATTCATTTGAGGAAACTCTAAACTTGATTAACCCTATAGCGTGTGAATGCCGGTGGTCAAATGGGTTGGTTCTTGCCTGTCCATTCAAAAAGCTTCTTGGTCTTGAGCCCACTAGACGTCGAAGAATGACATTGTGCACCATTGTCTCTCTCTCGTTGATACTTTTCATGGACAACAAGGTAACATCTGATTTGATTTGATAACAGTACTCTCTTTAATTATACGTCTTTTACACATTTCATGGATTGTATGTACTCTCTCCAGGGGTGTACTCATGACATTTATATTTAAAGTTTAGTCTAATACATTCCTTGCGGTGTACTATTTTCAAATGTTAAAGTTCTGAATGTGTTGTATCTGGATGTTCATCTCATGTCTTTTTATGCTTTCTATATAGATTAGAATCTTACTACTGGAATTTGTTTAATTCTTCTTGCTAATGCAGGGTACTTCTGGGGTGCCGAAACCATCCCAAGCACAACATTAGATGCTCAACTGGCTGAAGCTAAATGCTCTTCTGGCAGAAACCATATGGGCTAGAGAGCTGGAACTAATCTAAATCAATGGAGATTGAAGCTATTATCCGTCAATGGTTCTCAGTCTGGTGCTAAGTGGACTACCAATCCTGTAATAGTGGATTGTAAATTTTATTTAAGTCTTTTCCAGTTCTATGCTTATAAGTTTGTCAACAGGTCTTGTAATCTTATGTCGTGTGTTTGCTTTCAAGTCCTTGATGAATGGTCCTCCTCCTGGCATTTTGCTCATGTTAAAGGAGCATGATGTAATCACCTCTTAGCTTAATATACTACCCTTTATTATTCAAATAATAATATGTTTCGGTGTACCAAATCACCTCTTAGCTTAATATACTACCCTTTAATAATAATATGTTTCGGTGTACCAAAAGAATCGATATTCTCATTTTATTTTCGTTTGTTCATTCTTATTTTAATTTCTGTGCATTTGGCGTAATTTGGAGGTTTAAGCCGTGACGCAGATTCTTACCCGTAACTATATGTTGTCAATTGGCCACGTTAAAATGATTCCATGTGGCTTAAAGGTACAAAGTAGACACATTGAAAGGATATCATGTGTCCTTTAAGGAATTTATCGCCATGGTTTCAATAATTCTCGTAGCAATGACGATGGTTAAAATGATTCCATGTGGCTTAAAGGTATAAACTAGCCACATTGAAAGGCTATCATGTGTCCTAAAGGAATTTATCGCCATGGTTTGAATAATTCTATGTGTCCCAAAGGTAAACAATTGTCACGTTTATAATGATTCGTGTGTGTTTTGAAAATTTATCGCCATGGTGCTACAAGTCAATGTAACCATAAGTCACAAATTGGCCATGATAAAATGAATTTTGTGTGTCTAAATAATAATGAAAGCGATGGTTCAAAGGTAATTAATATGGCTTTAAGGTAAACAATAGCCACATTCGAGTTAAATTGTGTGTCCAAAAGGAACATATAGCCATGGTGATAGGAAAAATGCTTAACTACCAAAAAATGAGTACGTACCATGTTAAATCAAGTCAAATAGTCACTCAAAGTTTATGTAGCCATAGGGATGCCTTTTTGTCTCGGCACCTGATGCCACATTTTTGGAGTGAAAAAAATCCATGACCAAAAGCCTATGGACACGGTGTTTAAGTGTGGCCAATGTGAAGATTTGTACTAGTGGCGGCATGTGGCCATGGCATAGTGGCGTTTCATATAAACGCTATTAGGTTTTCCATGTGAAAATGGCCACAAGAGTCAATATTTCCACGAGTGGCATGTTGTGATGTCGTTATTAGGGTTTCCATGGCTCGTGGCATGTTGTGGTCCCGAGGTGGCATAGTTTTGTGCCATGACTAGAAATTAGGATTTCATCCACCGTCGCTAGAGCATGGACGCGCTTAATTGTTTGGCTAGCCAAATTGAAGTCCATTGTGATGCTGGTCACGAACAGAGAGTGGGTTGGCACGTTTTGCATGATGTCGCGGTAAGTGGCATGTTTGGCATGTGCACTTGGCATGCCTGTTAGGCATGAGCGATTTGCATGTTTTTGGCATGTTTGGCATGGCGTTTAGCATGTGTGATTGGCATTTTTTTGGCATGCCGTTTGGCATGTTTGGCATGTTGTTTGCCATGTGCGATTGGCATGTCGTTTGGCATGTGCGCCTAGTATGCTCGTCTTGGCATGTTAGGCATGTCGTGCGCTTGGCATGCTTCTTTTTGGCATGTTTGGCATGCCGTTAGCATGTTGGCGTGGTTTTGGGAAGCCAGCATAGCATGGCAATCTATTGATACTTTTTCCACCTCTTTTAAAGTTGTGGCAGGTTTAGAGCATCCTAATTGGTCCATAAAAGTATGGGGCCGGACAAGTACGGATGTGGCCATACTTTTGGTGCGCGTGGAAGGTTTAATGCGACCTGATTGGTCAATGGGGAATAGGGACAGCAAGTATGGACCAACTACAACTCATGGGAGTGTGGCAGGTTTAATGAGACCTGATTGGTCGATAAAGGAATAAGGGCTGGTTGTGCAGCATGGGGCGTGGACAAGTGACGCCAGCTAGCTTGTGGCCGGACCACACCCCCTCTCATTTCCGCTCCTACTCCGTGGCTCCTTATTTTCTGATTCTGGGCAAGGTTTTGCACCTACTAATCCATGGAAGATTAATTTCCTAGTTTGCCTAGCCTTACTATCGACAAGCAAGGTCTGATATATTGCGCAAGGCGCAAAACCCTAACTTTTGCAAGTTAGTCAGGGTAATTTATTGAATTATATGTGTTGACACAGAGTTCTTTTAGTTCATTGCCAGAGAGCAGCATACTTTCTGATTGAATACCTTATGCAAAGACCTTATCCTTCATATTTGGAAATTTGTGCTACTTTGCTGCGAGTGAACACAATTTTTCATGCCATATCAACATTAAGGGTTCATCCGTGGAACATATCACAGAAAACATTCAAAGAAACCTATATTAATTGCATGTAGGCAGGGTGCCAAAATTTACAGAATACCTGGGATTGTTGTTACATGCGCCAGTCTGGATAAATTTCATGTAAATATATTGAACGTCTCAATAAATATGCCGGTGGAGAGGCTAACACTTATGGATACGTTTCCTTACAGAGTGACGTTATATTAGATGTAAGGTTTTACAATTTTAACCCTAAGCTAAAAACCGCCATCAACATTAAGTGCCCTGCTTAGCTCGGAACAGTGGCATTGTTGAGGGATAAGCATGAGATGGTGACAGACAAGGATATAATCGAAATGGAAAGTCATGAAGAGATTGTCAGGAAGATTTGGCTAACCTTTGTCAAGAGGCATGAAGAATCTGTGATCCTTGCATTGGCGGCTTTGCATAAATTCGGCTTTGCCATAGGGTGTTGGCATCAGCGCTGCAGCTTTGGCTATTGATCGGCATAGGTGGCACTGCAACTTGGTCCGCGGAACGGGCGCTGGCTGGCTAGGAAAGGTAGATGGCGCTACTTTGGATGGCTAGGTTAAATGCGATGCTTGCTGCGGAAAGGTGAATGGTACTGCTTCGGCTGGCTAGGTGAACGGCGCTGGAAAGGTGGATGGCACTGCTTTGGCTGGCTAGGTCAATGGCGCTGGAAAGGTTCAATTTCGAACCATCTTCTATAGGTTGTAAAAATCCGAACGAACACGCTGCTTTGGTTGGCTAAGTCAATGGTGCTGCTGGCTATAGAAAGGCGAATGGCGTTGCTTCGGCTGGATAAGTCAATGGCGTTGTTGGCTACGGAAAGGTGAATGACGCTGCTTCAGCTTGCTAGGTCAATGGCGCTGGAAAGGTGGATTCGCTGCTTTGGCTGGATAGGGAATGATCAATGGCGTCGCTGGTTGAAGCGTGGACTATTGGCGCTGGTTTGGCCGCGAACTGATGGCACGGGTTTGGGTGTAGCGCTGGCTGGGACGCGGACTGTTGGCGCTAGCTTGGTAGCGGCCTGTTGGCTCCATGGATCTTTGCTAGCATGGGTCCAGTTGCCTCTTTCTGTATATAGCCCAAAACAAGAAACCTTCCTCCATTCGAACTCCAAAAGGTGATATGCATATGAAAGGCGTCAACTATCCTATTTACCTCGTATTATTGGCTTTGTTTCCACATCTTGGTGTTAGCGGCAAAGTGGTAGCAATAAAGCAGGCGAGCATATTCCAGGTACATATCTCTGTGCTTCTTCTTTTTGTTTGCTCTTCTGTTGTTGGTGTAAACCCTAGCCATAGGTACATCTTCCATAACTCATGCAAATACTTCCATATGAATGATTCTTCTCTGCTAGCAATATGGTAGTAATATTAGCCGTCACATTGATAGTAAGGAAGCCAATTATTATACAAAGTAGGCGTTCACAGACGGGTGGCTTCCATTAATTCTTTTACCATGAAAACCCCGCTCTAGGGATTCCTTTTTCTTTTGTGGTCGTTCACACAATTTTCGCGGTGGGACACACTCTCCCTTTGGAGGAGAGCATAATTTCTGCTGCGAGACATGGTTTTGGCTAGGGGCGCATTTTCCCACGGCAAAACATGGCTTGTTAAGCGAGTATCAGTCCCCACTCCTTTGGATATACGTGGTCCTTTTGGCTATGCGTGCTATGACTTGTGTCCAAACAAAATTTCCTATAGAAAATTTGTCGTGGATTTTTGATCATCGTACTTGATTCTGACAAAACCTTCATGCAAGGTTTTCTCTAAACTGGTAACTTTTCTGTTTTGCTTTATTGTAGTTACTTTAAAAGCATAAGGAATTTTGTTAAGATGTCACCTGAAAGCAGTTTTTCCGCTGCATCGAGAAATGCTAACAACGACAAGCCGAACACAGATTATGAGTTTTTTACGAAGTCTACTACGATTACAAAGACCCATCCCAAATTCGTGGAAACTCTTCTGACTGATTCATAGAATGATGGAGAAGTCCAATAAGTCTATACATGACGTATAATGAGGTTTTTCCTTCAGAATCAAGAGTATATGTCTTCTCCCATAGACTTTAACATCGTTCATAGACCATTGCGCTCTTATGAAATTGATGAAGTTCATGATGAGCCGAGATCATGTAAGAGCTAATCTGACTGGGGCGCAATTATGAATGCTATCATGGCTTCTGCAACACTTCAAATCATAAAATACATTGCAGGATTGATTACTCTCATCTCCAGATGGTGTCCGGAAACTCAGACGACTATATATAGATGGGGTGAGATGACTATTTCTCTGGAAAGCGTAGCCGTTCTGTTGAGTCTTCCAATAATTAGGAAACTTGACGTCGTCTTGTCTGAGGAAGAAGAAGAAATACATGCTGCTTTGGTCACGAAAGCTACAGGAAATGTTCGAAAAATTATGAGGAAAAGTGCTTCTATAACTGGTGGGTGTCTGAGTGGTTCCCTGATGAGCCGGAGTTGGATCAAGTGGTTGATAATACACTTCATGTTGCTGCATTCTTAGATATGTGGTTATCCAGAGATATTTTTGACGATGGTTCTAGCAAGAAAGAGATAATGCAGAAGCTCATCAAATTTTCTATCAAACTAGAGAAAGGCGTTGCTCTTCTCATCGGCAGCTTGTTTCTTGGCTCTTTGTACACCCATATGGATCGCTTAGTAGTGGACATGTATGTCTCTAATGGGTACATGAAAGTAGATTTGTACATCCATGTCGCCTTTCTCCAAGCATGGTTGTGGGAGAATTTTAAGAATTACGCTCTTAACCCGAAAACCTCATTTCCTGATGCATATGGCCGCTCTAGGATACTCCGTTGGTTGGATAGGCGTCCAAGGACCGGCTCAAAGCTCATTGATTTTGTTGACAACCCGCGTGCAGTTAACTTTTGTCCTTGGGCTCCGGTCCACACCTCCATAGTTCAACCAAACACTTTTTCTTTCGCACCAAACATGATATTTCATTCTGCTGACGAGAATATGAGCATTGGAGAAACTGTGCTCTTGTGAAGCTGCGTACCTGGGTATATGCCATCTTTTTTCAGAGATGTGGAGTAGTCTTTTACAACATTGACAGGGTTGCTCGACATATGGGCTTTGATCAGGGAGTATCATTTCGTCGCCCACTGATAGCTCCAGATGAATTGCTACCCGCCATTCTTGATTACAGCGTCTTTGCACCGAATAAAAGTCTTCCCTTCTTGCTCTCAAAACGAAAACCTGTGACGACTCCCAAATATAGTTTCTTCTGGAAAGATGAGTTTCTCTCCATTCATCAGTTCGTGCAGGATGTTGTGACAAATCCACGTGAAAAACCTTCCTCTGCGGTTCTAGCAAAGCATAAATTGTTGAAACAGCTTCTTTCGGGCAAGCAAATATCCTCTAGCTCGGATGTAGACAGTCCCCAGAAAAGGGAGCAAAGGTCGAAAAATCGTGCAGGTGGATTCCAATCGGATTCGACGGCTCTTGTGACTTTCAGTTCTTTCAACACGCAAGTGTGTCTGATTCCCTCATCGACTTGGATGAATTCCACAAGTTTTCCATTTCATCACTGACTCCTTTTTTTTGACTCAGGGTCTTGACAACTCGAATATCTTTGCCAGACATTCCCACGGCCAAAAGACGGCGCCTCTTGAGGAAGGAGGCGACAAGACTGAATCTCTTGAAGAAGAATCCGAAGAGGAAGAAAGTTCGATATCCGGTGGTGAGAGGAGCACTTCTGAATACAATAGAGAGTCCTCTTCCAGTGTGCCCACAAATGAGTCAGTGAGTTTTTCCATACCCTTTTTTAGGCTATTTATTTATTTGGAATAAATACTCAACCGGTGTTATCACAGGAAGAAGCTATCGAGGATAACCCTGAGATGGAGATTCGTCGCGATGAAGATGTGGTGATTTTTACAATCATGGAAGTCGTACCTGCTATCAATCTGGAGATGGAAATTGATTGTTATGAATATGCTTTCATGCTTCAGATGATGGAAAACGCCCCCGCGGGTGCGGGTGTGATTATTGCCAAGGAATCCATGCTGGTCGTGGATTCAGTTGCAGGCGCCACCTTCGACCCTCTATTTTCGACTCCTTATGAAGATCATTTACTGCTCGGGGTCTTAAGTGTACCAGCTAAGTATGCAGAGTTGTATACCAGAATATGGAAAAAGTATGGACATATCGCAACAGCCAAAAAGATCACTAGCCGATTTGCGTTGGTTAAGCGTTTGGAAGAAACATTATCTTCAATTCGTGATATATGCAACGTGACTGGTCACACTGTTTCTGGAGATGTAATTTCAAGATGGAAGTTCCATCGAGACGTATGTGAACTTTGAGTTTAACGTCTCCTGGTTCTGTGAGGGATTTTCTGAGATCCAAAGGCTGCAGGCCGAAGCGGTTGATGGTCTTTCCGCGTATTTGATTAATCAACAGGAGTAAGAAGTCGAGAAGTTGTCCCAGTAATTGAATATGAAACAAGCGTCTCTTTAAAGAATGAAGGACATTTTATCCAAGAAGAGCGAGCCATTGTTAGGCAATTTTCCTTGAATGTTTTTATTTTCTGAACTTTCTTCCCTTAGGTTTTGAAAAGCAAGAGAAGCCTCTTTTTATGGTTTTTGGATTGATAGATGATTATTTCTGATAAGAGTTTTTGGATTATTTTGGGATAATGGCCCTTTGATCAATCCATATGTCAAAATCTGAATTGCGAATGTAAGTAGCAAAATCATTCGGGAAAATTGTGAAACCGTGAAAGTTGCATGAGAAATGGGAAAATTTGGGATGATATGAAATCTTGGAATGATTGAGTTATCGGATTCCATTGTAAATTTGAAAACCCAAACAATAGATCATGTAAACATTGTCTGACAAAACTTACTTGCTTTAGGGTCTTTCACCGAAAATGAAATCTTCAGGGAGTAAATCTGAGTCTTTATGTGATGCCCTCGTTGCCACGAGAAGTCCCCAGTCATTCTTTATTGTCTGTGGAATATCTTTATGTCGATCCGCGGTAAGGCGGAGAATCTCTAGTTCCCATACGCAATTCTCCTGAATCCATCTTTTCTTGGACGATGCGCTTCAAAGCGTTAAATTCACAGGTAGGATGATGGAATTGAGAGTTGAATTTTCAACCGAGAGATTAACCTTCCACTGTGGTCGCCAATTTTTTTTGGATGAAAATCGTTTGTGCTGGTTTTGGTAATTTGGGTGTGTGGATGAGAAACGAATCTAAACCTTAAACAATGCACTGCACGGGAGTACTTTTGATTCGAGAGATCAATTTGTACAATCCTGGCCTAAACCAAGAAAATGGTCATTCCAGGATTGCTTCGGTCATAAAGTGAAGGATAAGGGTTGGTCTTAGTGAGGGAAGCCAAGAAAGTGTTGAAACCAGAATGAAAGGTGTGGCTGTTTTATGACTTGTATCAGAAAGTGGAACTGTCTTGCAGAATGAAAAGGATAGCAGTTCGTTGGTGATTTCTTGATACTGTGTTGTTTCCAACCGAAAACTTTTTACATGGTGGAAATAGGTGAAGCCTATTCATACAAGTCATATTGAAACGTACCCTGGTCTCATATGAAGTGGGAATGATTGGGTTATGGAAGAGTAGATTAACTGTATAACCGTCAGAAACCCAGGCTCCATGATGAAGGAATTGGATTCATTTACACTCGTTGCTTCTTGCCGCCACTAATAGTCCCGCTTCATGACATTTTCTTCTAACGGGCAAATTCCACGCCGCACGCTGTAAACCGCCAGACCAATACCCTGAGTATCCCCCAGTTTGTGACATGTTTGATGTCTCGAGTGTTTTCGTGGAAAACGTGTAGCAGGTTGCTATGTGCCGAAAGTCAAAGTCAAGAGTCTTGCTGCAGGAAAATAACATGTGATGCTATTAGGCACGTCTTGGCTGGTCTCCTAAAACTTGCCACAAGTACGTCAGTTCGGTGGCGAACTCGGATGGCTTAGATTGCATCTCATGAGAAAGGGTAGTCGTTGATTATGGGTACCTTCTGTTGGCTCCTGGTAATGGCACACTGGCGTTTTTGGTGTATGCCAGTGGCACTGCGGCATGACTGACATAGCTTGTACATGCCAGTGGCATGGTGGTATAAGTGACGCCTGGCGTAGCCATGGCCACAAGATTTAAGCGCTGGTCGCCTAAAACTTACCACAAGTATGTCATTTTGGTGGCAAACTTGGATGGCTGATATTGCATCTCATGAGGAAGGGTAGCCATTGATTATGGCTACCTTCTGTTGGAGCCTGGTAATGGTACAATATCGTTTTTGGTGTATGCCAGTGGCACTGCGGCATGACTGGCATAGCTCGTAAGTCCCAGTGGCACGGTGGTATAAGTGGCGCCTGGCGTAGTCTTGGCCACAAGATTTAAGCGGCTGGTCGCCTAAAACTTGCCACAAGTATGTCAGTTCGGTGGCGAACTTGGATGACTGAGATTTCATATCATGAGAAAGGATGGCCATTGATTATGGCCATATCTTGTTGTATACACGTCATTGACATAGTGGCGTCTGGCGTAGCCATGGCATAGCGGCATGCCAGTGGCATAGCCGTTGCAGCTGTTTTGGCATATTGGTGTTATACCCAAATATGGCTCTGGCAACATTGTCCCTATTTCTAAGTTAAACTTAAGGCCTTAAGAGAATCCTTTAACCTAGTTGGCATGCCGACTTTAGCTAAGCTAAGGTTTGGCGTATTGAAACCTTAATTAGCACGTGCGCTGCGGCAGAGTGGAGGGGGATGACATAGGTGGCGCATGCCAGTGGCACGATGATGCAAGTAGCGCCAGCGTAGCCATGGATGCTAGATTTTGACACATTGGTGTTAGACCCTAAATGTGGCGTGGCAACACTGGACTCGTTTCCATATCAATCCCAATGCTTTGTGGAATATTATTTGGCTCGGTTGGCGTAGCAACTTTGCCTAAATTAGGGTTTGGCATGCCGAAACCCTAATTAGCGCATACGGTATGCGACATGCGCATGTGGCCATGGCATAGCCACGTTTCATGTAAACGGCGCCAGAGCCATGCAAAAAGAACAACAGCCAGGCTGTTATGTGAAAATGGCCACATGAGTCAATATTTTCATGAGTGGCATGTTGTGATGCCTTTATTAGGGTTTCCATGGTTCGTGGCATGTTTTGGGCCTAAGGTGGCATAGTTTTGTGCAATGACTATAAATGGTTTCATCCACCGTCATTAGAGCATGGTCGCGCTTAATTATTTGGATAGTCAAATTGGAGTCTGTTGTGATGCTAGTCACGAACAGAGAGTGGGTTGGAACGTTTTGGCATGCTACCACCATAAGTGGCATGTTTCGCATGTGCACTTGGCATGCCCGTTTGGTATGTGCGATTGGCATGTTTGGCATGTCGTTTGGCATGTGCGCCTAGTATGCTCGTCTTGGCATTTTAGGCTTGGCATGCTTCTTTTTGGCATGTTTGGCATGCCGTTAGCATGTTGGCGTGGTCTTGGGAAGCCAAGATAGCATGTCAACCTCTTGATACTTTATCCACCTCTTTTAAAGTTGTGGCAGGTTTAGAGCAACCTGATTGGTCAATAAAAGTAGGGAGCCAGCCAAGTACGGGTGTGGCCATTCTTTTGGTGCGCGTGGCAGGTTTAATACGACCTGATTGGTCAATGGGGAATAGGTCCGGCAAGTATCACCCTAGCTACAACTCATGGGAGTGTGGCAGGTTTAATTCGACCTAATTGGTCGATAAAGGAATAAGGATCATTTGTGCAGGATGGGGAGTGGCCAAGTGACGCCAGTTATCCTGTGGCGTGGCCACACTCCCTCTCATGGCCGCTCCTACTCCGTGGCTCCTTGTTTTCTGATTCAGGGAAAGATTTTGCACCTACTAATCCATGACGGATTAATTTCCTAGTTTGCCTAGTCTTACTTTCGAAAAGCAAGGTCTGATATACTGCGCAAGGCGCCAAACCCTAACTTTTATAAGTTATTAAGGGTAATTGATTGAATTCTTTGTGTTGACACAGAGTTCTTTAAGTTCATTTTCATAGAGCAATATGATTTCTTATTGAATACCTTATGCAAAGACCTTATCCTTGATATTTGGAAATTCATGCTACTCTGCTGCGAGTGAACACAACTTTTCATGCCATATCAATATTAAAGGTTCAGCCGGGGAACATAGCACAGAAAGCATTCAAAGAAAATTATATTAATTGAATGTATGCAGGATGCCAAAATTTACAGAAGCTACATGCGCCAGTCTAGATAAATTTCATGTAATATATTGAACGAATCAATTAATATGCCAGTGGAGAGGTTAACACTTATGGCTCTGTTTCCTTATAGAGTGACGTCATATTAGATGCAAGGTTTTACAATTTTAACCCTAAGCTAAAAACCACCATCAACAGTTCGATGTCTCGAGTGTTTACGTGGAAAACATGTAGCACTTTGCTACGTGCGGCAAGCCAAAATCAAGAGTCTTGTCGCACGAAAATAACATGTGACGCTATTAGGCTCGTCTTGGATGGTCGCCTAAAACTTTCCACAAGTCTGTCAGTTCGGTGGTGAACTTGGATGGCTGAGATTTCATCTCATGGGGAAGGGTGGCCGTTGATTATGGCTACCTTCTTTTGACGCCTGGTAATGGCACAAAGGCTCGTCTTGGCTGGTCGCTTAAAACTCGCCACAAGTCCGTCAGTTCGGTGGCAAACTTGGATGGCTGAGATTGCATTTCATGAGGAAAGGTAGCCGTTGATTATGGATACCTTCTGTTGGCACCTGTTAATGCCATAATGGCGTTTTTGGTGTATGCCAGTGGCACTGCAGCATGACTGGCATAGCTTGTGCATGCCAGTTGCACTGCGGCATGACTGACATAGCTTGTGCATGCCAGTGGAACGGCGGTGTAAGTGGCGCCTGGCTTAGCCATGGCCACTAGATTTAAGCAGCTGGTCGCCTAAAACTTGTCATAATTCTGCCCGCTCGGTGACGAACTTGGATGGATGAGATTGCATCTCATGAGGAAGGGTAGCCATTGATTATTTCTACCTTATATTGGCGCCTGATAACGGTATAGTGGCGTCATTGGCACATGCCAATGTTGTTGTGGCGCCTTTAGCGCATGCCAGTGGTACTGTTGCATGGCTGGCATAGTTTGTGCATTCCAGTGGCATGATGACGCAAGTAGTGCCTGGCGTAGCCATGGCCGCTGGATTTAGAACATTGAGGTTAAGCTTAAATCTGGTGTGGCAACGTCATTTCTAGTGGCCACATTGATCCCAACGCTTTGTGGAACACTATTTGGCTTTGTTGGCGTAGCAACTTTGCCTAAATTAGGGTTTGGTATGCCAAAACCCTAATTACCACATATGGCATGCGGTATGCATATGTGGTCGTGGCACGGTGTTTTATACAAATGATTCTAGAGTCAAGCCAGAGGAGCCATAGGTAGGTCACTGTGTAGAAACGTCCACAAAAACAAATATTTCCACGAGTGGCAATGGTGTGTCGACTTTTTTAGGGTTTTCTAAGTCCGCACGGCTTGTGGCATGTTTGTGGGCCCTATGTGGTGTAGTTTTGTGCCACAATTAGAAATTTAAGGTTTGATCCATCGCCAGTAGAGCATGGCCGTGCCTAATTGTTTGGCTAGTCAAATTGGAGTCTGTTGTGATGCTGGTCAGGAGCAGAGAATGGGTTGGCACGTTTTAGCATGTTTCCGCGGTAAGTGGCATGTTTGGCATGTGCACTTGGAATGTGCGATCGGCATGCTTTTGGCATGTTTGGCATGTGCACTTGGCATTCCCGTTTGGCGTTTGCGATTAGCATGCTTTTGGCATGTTTGGCATGCTTTTGGCATGTTTAGCATGTCGTTTGGCATTTGCGATTGGCATGCTTTTGACATGTTTGACATGTCGTTTGGAATTTGCGCCTAGTATGTTCGTCTTGGAATGTTTAGCATGTCGTTAGCATGTTGGCGTGGTTTTGGGAAGCCAACATAGCATGGTGACCTCTTGATACATTTTCCACCTCTTTTAAAGCTGTGGCAGGTTTAGAGCAACCTGATTGGTCAATAAAAATAGGGGGACGACCAAGTACAGGTGTGGCCATCCTTTTTGTGCGTGTGGTAGGTTTAATGCGATCTGATTGATCGATGGGGAATATGGCCGGCAAGGATGGGCTCAGCTACAACTCATGGGAGTGTGGCAGGTTTAATGCGACCTGTTTGGTCGATAAAGGAATAATGGCCGATTGTACAGTATGGGGCGTGGCCAAGTGATGCCATCTAGCATGTGGCCTAAGCATACTCCCTCTCATTGTCTCTTTTACTCCGTGGCTCCTTGTTTTCTAATTATGGGAAAGGTTTTGCACCTACTAATCCATGGCGGATTAATTTCCTAGTTTTCCTAGGCTTACTTTCGACAAGCATGGTCTGATATATACTGTGCAAGGCGCAAAACCCTAACTTTTGCAAATTAGTCATGGTAATTGATTGAATAATATGTGTTGACACAGAGTTCTTTAAGTTCGTTGCCAGATAGCAGCATGCTTTCTGATTGAATACTTTATGAAAAGACCTTATCCTTGATATTTGGAAATTCGTGCTACTTGCTGCTAGTAAACACAAATTGTCATGCCATATCAACATTAAGGGTTCAGCCGGGGAACGTAGCACAGAAAGCATTCAAAGAAACTTATATTAATTGAATGTAGAAGGGTGCCAAAATTTACAGAATACCTGGGATTGTTGCTACATGCGCCAGTTTGGATAAATTTCATGTAAATATATTAAACGACTCAATAAATATGCCAGTGGAGAGGTTAACACTCATGGCTCCGTTTTCTTATAGAGTGATGTCATATTAGATGCAAGGTTTTACAATTTTAACCCTAAGCTAAAAACCACCATCAACAGTGTGTAACTGATATTATGAACATGATAGTGTTGCTGTCAAATGTTGCTCAACACTGAATGAACAGAAAGGTTGTAACTTTATGAAAGGTAATATGATGAAGTCGGTTTATTTATATTGTATGATGATTATATGTCGATAATGTTGGAGATGCAGGTTGTAATCTAGAAACTAAAACTACAATGCAAAGAACTGGAACATGTACAAGACTAAACTACAATGAAAACAAATGCATACTGAAAAAGCGGGAGTACAACAACCACA
The DNA here is from genome assembly GCF_003573695.1 of Papaver somniferum. NCBI lineage: Eukaryota > Viridiplantae > Streptophyta > Magnoliopsida > Ranunculales > Papaveraceae > Papaver > Papaver somniferum. The sequence goes on along the minus strand of NC_039366.1, from coordinate 204,449,332 downwards.
CCCAATATTTTGCTTAGAAATCTGTATGGACTAACTCCAATATACTTTCAATAGAATCATCTAGACTCAATATTAATAAAGTATGTCAAAGACTTATAATATCTCGATCTCTCAATTTAATCCTTACTCAAGCAAATATAAATCTGCGAGTATGATTAAATATAGGAGAGATAACTTGGATTGTACCAAAGACCAATATCCAAGTGTCAATCAATATAAATCAACAACCAAAGGTCGGATATTCTAATTGATTAAACTAATGCACAACCTGTGATATTTCAATTATATAACAAAATATAATGTGGAAAAGAAATAACACAGACACCAGAATTTTGTTAACGAGGAAACCGCAAATGCAGAAAAACCATGGGATCTTATCCAGATTGAACACACATTGTATTAAGACGCTACAGACACTAGCCTACTATAAACTAACTTCAGTCTGGATTGTAGTTGAATACCAATAATTCTCACACTGATCCAAGGTACAGTTGTGCTCCTTACGTCTCTGATCCCAGCAGGATATTACGCACTTGATTCCCTTAGATGATCTCACCCATAACTAAGAGTTGCTACGACCCAAAGTCGAAGACTTTATTAAACAAATTTGTATCTCACAGAAAAGTCTACGGTAATAGATAAATCTGTTTCCCACAGAAATACCTACGATTTTTGTTCTGTTTTTTGATAAATCAAGGTGAACAGGAACCAATTGATAACCCGGACTTATATTCCCGAAGAAACAGCCTAGAATTATCAATCATTTTACAATAATCTTAATGCAACGTAGGAAGCCATTGTTCCATGAAAAGTGGTATAATTTTATTTTAATTATTTATTGCAATTATTTTACATGATTATTTGCATAGAACTATTATAGAAAATTGATTTTTATTGAGTAGTTGTGAATCGTTTTGATGGAGCATGCTTGGTTCTAAAACTTTTGATGTTTCATGCTTTGTGATTACAACTATTACTTCAAAAATCTATTAGAGGCAAAATATTAGATCACTTAAAAGAAAAAAAATTGCAAGAATATTGATTAGAATTTATCACTTAATTGGTTAATGGTGGAATCCAGGGTCTCAGTATTTTCTTATTATCTTTTAAACAACTTTATTTAATTTTCGAAAACCCTTCACAAGTTCGAGAGAACGACATCTTATTTACCACTTTACAAACAATTTCAAAATTACAACAATTTTTGGCGCCGCCGATGCGGACTTGTTTTTAGGGTTTTAGTTTATTTTGTTTTTATTTTTTTTGTTCTTTTTACTGGTTTGGTATTTTTTGATTCTTTTCAGATTTGGAGCGGAGCTAAAAGGAAAGAAAAGAGGAATCCAAAGGAGTGAAGAAGAAGATTTTTTTTTTATATATAGTTTTTTTTTTTTATATTTT
>NC_039366.1:204405103-204447834 GCF_003573695.1 Papaver somniferum | reverse complement strand
TACACACTCGAAAAGACTCGAACGCTATAATTTAGCTCAAGAGGTGTCTATTTTGATTGAAAACATGCTAATTATCAGGACATGTTGGTCTATAGACCCACATGATCTTATTATTTTATCCAAGTTTTGAAGCCTAGGCCTCATAAACACGAATTTTCTACTTAGAGCAGTTTCGAGTGTACATTCTAATAATACACACTCGAAAAGACTCGAACGCTATAATTTAGATCAACAGGTTTCTATTTTTATTGGAAACATGCTAATGATCAGGACATGTTGGTCTATAGACCCAGATGATCTTGATATTTTAGCTAAATTTTGAAGTCTAGGCTTCATAAACAAGATTTGTCTACTTAGAACAGTTTCGAGTGTACATTCGAAAAATACACACTCGAAAAGACTCGAACGCTATAATTTAGATCAACAAGTCTCTATTTTTATTGGAAACATGCTAATGATCAGGACATGTTGGTCTATAGATCCAGATGATCTTGATATTTTAGCAAAATTTTGAAATCTAGGCCTCATAAACAAGATTTGTCTACTTAGAGCAGTTTCGAGTGTACATTCGAAACCTACACACTCGAAAAGACTCGAACGCTATAATTTAGCTCAAGAGGTGTCTATTTTGATTGAAAACATGCTATTGATCAGGACATGTTGGTCTATAGACCCACATGATCTTGATATTTTAGCGAAATTTTGAAGTCTAGGCCACATAAACAAGATTTTTCTACTTAGAGCAGTTTCGAGTGTACATTCGAAAAATACACACTCGAAAAGACTCGAACGCTATAATTTAACTCAAGAGGTGTCTATTTTGATTGAAAACATGCTAATTATCAGGACATGTTGGTCTAGAGACCCACATGATCTTGATATTTTATCAGAGTTTTGAACCCTAGGCCTCATAAACACGAATTTTCTACTTAGAGAGCAGTTTCGAGTGTACATTCGAATAATACACACTCGAAAAGACTCGAACGCTATAATTTATCTCAAGAGGTATCTATTTTGATTGGAAACATGCTAATGATCAGGACATGTTGGTCTATAGACCCACATGATCTTGATATTTTAGCCAAATTTTGAAGTCTAGGACACATAAACAAGATTTTTCTACTTAGAGCAGTTTCGAGTGTACATTCGAAAAATACACACTCGAAAAGACTCGAACGCTATAATTTAGCTCAAGAGGTGTTTATTTTGATTGAAAACATGCTAATTATCAGGACATGTTGGTCTATAGACCCACATGATCTTGATAGTTTATCCAAGTTTTGAAGCCTAGGCCTCATAAACACGAATTTCTACTTAGAGCAGTTTCGAGTGTAAATTCTAATAATACACACTCGAAAAGACTCGAACGCTATAATTTAGATCAACAAGTTTCTATTTTTATTGGAAACATGCTAATGATCAGGACTTGTTGGTCTATAGATCCAGATGATCTTGATATTTTAGCAAAATTTTGAAATCTAGGCCTCATAAAAAAGATTTGTCTACTTAGAGCAGTTTCGAGTGTACATTTGAAAAATACACACTCGAAAAGACTCGAACGCTATAATTTAGCTCAAGAGGTGTCTATTTTGATTGAAAACATGCTATTGATCAGGACATGTTGGTCTATTGACCCACATGATCTTGATATTTTAGCCAAATATTGAAGTCTAGGCCACATAAACAAGATTTTTCTACTTAGAGCAGTTTAGAGTGTACATTCGAAAAATACACACTCGAAAAGACTCGAACGCTATAATTTAGCTCAAGAGGTGTCTATTTTGATTGAAAACATGCTAATTATCAGGACATGTTGGTCTATAGAACAACATGATCTTGATATTTTATCCAAGTTTTGAAGCCTAGGCCTCATAAACACGAATTTTCTACTTAGAGCAGTTTCGAGTGTAAATTCTAATAATACACACTCGAAAAGACTCGAACGCTATAATTTAGATCAACAAGTTTCTATTTTTATTGGAAACATGCTAATGATCAGGACATGTTGTTCTATAGATCCAGATGATCTTGATATATTAGCAAAATTTTGAAATCTAGGCCTCATAAACAAGATTTGTCTACTTAGAGCAGTTTCGAGTGTACATTCGAAACCTACACACTCGAAAAGACTCGAACGCTATAATTTAGCTCAAGAGGTGTCTATTTTGATTGAAAACATGCTATTGATCAGGACATGTTGGTCTATAGACCCACATGATCTTGATATTTTAGCGAAATTTTGAAGTCTAGGCCACATAAACAAGATTTTTCTACTTAGAGCAGTTTCGAGTGTACATTCGAAAAATACACACTCGAAAAGACTCGAACGCTATAATTTAACTCAAGAGGTGTCTATTTTGATTGAAAACATGCTAATTATCAGGACATGTTGGTCTATAGACCCACATGATCTTGATATTTTATCAGAGTTTTGAACCCTAGGCCTCATAAACACGAATTTTCTACTTAGAGAGCAGTTTCGAGTGTACATTCGAATAATACACACTCGAAAAGACTCGAACGCTATAATTTATCTCAAGAGGTATCTATTTTGATTGGAAACATGCTAATGATCAGGACATGTTGGTCTATAGACCCACATGATCTTGATATTTTAGCCAAATTTTGAAGTCTAGGACACATAAACAAGATTTTTCTACTTAGAGCAGTTTCGAGTGTACATTCGAAAAATACACACTCGAAAAGACTCGAACGCTATAATTTAGCTCAAGAGGTGTCTATTTTGATTGAAAACATGCTAATTATCAGGACATGTTGGTCTATAGACCCACATGATCTTGATAGTTTATCCAAGTTTTGAAGCCTAGGCCTCATAAACACGAATTTTCTACTTAGAGCAGTTTCGAGTGTACATTCGAAAAATACACACTCGAAAAGACTCGAACGCTATAATTTAGATCAACAAGTTTCTATTTTTATTGGAAACATGCTAATGATCAGGACATGTTGGTCTATAGATCCAGATGATCTTGATATTTTAGCAAAATTTTGAAATCTAGGCCTCATAAACAAGATTTGTCTACTTAGAGCAGTTTCGAGTGTACATTTGAAAAATACACACTCGAAAAGACTCGAACGCTATAATTTAGCTCAAGAGGTGTCTATTTTGATTGAAAACATGCTATTGATCAGGACATGTTGGTCTATTGACCCACATGATCTTGATATTTTAGCCAAATATTGAAGTCTAGGCCACATAAACAAGATTTTTCTACTTAGAGCAGTTTAGAGTGTACATTCGAAAAATACACACTCGAAAAGACTCGAACGCTATAATTTAGCTCAAGAGGTGTCTATTTTGATTGAAAACATGCTAATTATCAGGACATTTTGGTCTATAGACCCACATGATCTTGATAGTTTATCCAAGTTTTGAAGCCTAGGCCTCATAAACACGAATTTTCTACTTAGAGCAGTTTCGAGTGTAAATTCTAATAATACACACTCGAAAAGACTCGAACGCTATAATTTAGATCAACAAGTTTCTATTTTTATTGGAAACATGCTAATGATCAGGACATGTTGGTCTATAGATCCAGATGATCTTGATATTTTAGCAAAATTTTGAAATCTAGGCCTCATAAACAAGATTTGTCTACTTAGAGCAGTTTCGAGTGTACATTTGAAAAATACACACTCGAAAATACTCGAACGCTATAATTTAGCTCAAGAGGTGTCTATTTTGATTGAAAACATGCTATTGATCAGGACATGTTGGTCTATTGACCCACATGATCTTGATATTTTATCCAAATATTGAAGTCTAGGCCACATAAACAAGATTTTTCTACTTAGAGCAGTTTCGAGTGTACATTCGAAAAATACACACTCGAAAAGACTCGAACGCTATAATTTAGCTCAAGAGGTATCTATTTTGATTGAAAACATGCTAATTATCAGGACATGTTGGTCTATAGACCCACATGATCTTGATAGTTTATCCAAGTTTTGAAGCCTAGGCCTCATAAACACGAATTTTCTACTTAGAGCAGTTTCGAGTGTAAATTCTAATAATACACACTCGAAAAGACTCGAACGCTATAATTTAGATCAACAAGTTTCTATTTTTATTGGAAACATGCTAATGATCAGGACATGTTGGTCTATAGATCCAGATGATCTTGATATTTTAGCAAAATTTTGAAATCTAGGCCTCATAAACAAGATTTGTCTACTTAGAGCAGTTTCAAGTGTACATTTGAAAAATACACACTCGAAAAGACTCGAACGCTATAATTTAGCTCAAGAGGTGTCTATTTTTATTGAAAACATGCTATTGATCAGGACATGTTGGTCTATTGACCCACATGATCTTGATATTTTAGCCAAATATTGAAGTCTAGGCCACATAAACAAGATTTTTCTACTTAGAGCAGTTTTAGTGTACATTCGAAAAATACACACTCGAAAAGACTCGAACGCTATAATTTAGCTCAAGAGGTGTCTATTTTGATTGAAAACATGCTAATTATCAGGACATGTTGGTCTATAGACCCACATGATCTTGATATTTTAGCCAAATTTTGAAGTCTAGGCCACATAAACAAGATTTTTCTACTTAGAGCAGTTTCGAGTGTACATTCGAAAAATACACACTCGAAAAGACTAGAACACTATAATTTAGCTCAAGAGGTGTCTATTTTGATTGAAAACATGCTAATTATCAGGACATGTTGGTCTATAGTCCCACATGATCTTGATATTTTAGCCAAATTTTGAAGTCTAGGCCACATAAACAAGATTTTTCTACTTAGAGCAGTTTCGAGTGTACATTCGAAAAATACACACTCGAAAAGACTAGAACGCTATAATTTAGCTCCAGAGATGTCTATTTTGATTGAAAACATGCTAATTATCAGGACATGTTGGTCTATAGACCCACATGATCTTGATATTTTTGCCAAGTTTTGAAGCCTAGGCCTCATAAACACAAATTTTCTACTAAGAGCAGTTTCGAGTGTACATTCGAAAAATACACACTCGAAAAGACTAGAACGCTATAATTTAGCTCAAGAGGTGGCTATTTTGATTGGAAACATGCTAATGATCAGGACATGTTGGTCTATAGACCCACAAGATCTTGATATTTTAGCCAAATTTTGAAGTCTAGGACACATAAACAAGATTTTTCTACTTAGAGCAGTTTCGAGTGTACATTCGAAAAATACACACTCGAAAAGACTCGAACGCTATAATTTAGCTCAAGAGGTGTCTATTTTGATTGAAAACATGCTAATTATCAGGACATGTTGGTCTATAGACCCACAAGATCTTGATATTTTAGCCAAATTTTTAAGTCTAGGCCACATAAACAAGATTTTTATACTTAGAGTAGTTTCGAGTGTACATTCGAAAAATACACACTCGAAAAGACTCGAACGCTAAAATTTAGCTCAAGAGGTGTCTATTTTGATTGGAAACATGCTAATGATCAGGACATGTTGGTCTATAGACCCACAAGATCTTGATATTTTAGCCAAATTTTGAAGTCTAGGACACATAAACAAGATTTTTCTACTTAGAGCAGTTTCGAGTGTACATTCGAAAAATACACACTCGAAAAGACTCGAACGCTATAATTTAGCTCAAGAGGTGTCTATTTTGATTGAAAACATGCTAAATATCAGGACATGTTGGTCTATAGACCCACAAGATCTTGATATTTTAGCCAAATTTTGAAGTCTAGGCCACATAAACAAGATTTTTATACTTAGAGTAGTTTCGAGTGTACATTCGAAAAATACACACTCGAAAAGACTCGAACGCTATAATTTAGCTCAAGTGGTGTCTATTTTGATTGAAAACATGCTAGATATCAGGACATGTTGGTCTATAGACCCACAAGATCTTGATATTTTAGCCAAATTTTGAAGTCTAGGACACATAAACAAGATTTTTCTACTTAGAGCAGTTTCGAGTGTACATTCGAAAAATACACACTCGAAAAGACTCGAACGCTATAATTTAGCTCAAGAGGTGTCTATTTTGATTGAAAACATGCTAATTATCAGGACATGTTGGTCTATAGACCCATATAATCTTGATATTTTATTCAAGTTTTGAAGCCTAGGCCTCATAAACACGAATTTTCTACTTAGAGCAGTTTCGAGTGTACATTCGAAAAATACACACTCGAAAAGACTCGAACGCTATAATTTAGCTCAAGAGGTGTCTATTTTGATTAGAAACATGCTAATTATCAGGACATGTTGGTCTATAGACCCACATGATCTTGATATTTTAGCCAAATTTTGAAGTCTAGGCCACATAAACAAGATTTTTCTACTTAGAGCAGTTTCGAGTGTACATTCGAAAAATACACACTCGAAAAGACTCGAACGCTATAATTTAGCTCAAGAGGTGTCTATTTTGATTGAAAACATGCTAATTATCAGGACATGTTGGTCTATAGACCCACATGATCTTGATATTTTATCCAAGTTTTGAAACCTAGGCGTCATAAGCACGAATTTTCTACTTATAGCAGTTTTGAGTGTACATTCGAATAATACACACTCGAAAAGACTTGAACGCTATAATTTATCTCAACGGGTTTCTATTTTGATTGGAAACATCCTAATGATCAGGACATGTTGGTCTATAAACCCACATGAGCTTGATATTTTTGCCAAATTTTGAAGTCTAGGCCACATAAACAAGATTTTTCTACTTAGAGCAGTTTCGAGTGTACATTCGAAAAATACACACTCGAAAAGACTCGAACGCTATAATTTAGCTCAAGAGGTGTCTATTTTGATTGAAAACATGCTAATTATCAGGACATGTTGGTCTATAGACCCACATGATCTTATTATTTTATCCAAGTTTTGAAGCCTAGGCCTCATAAACACGAATTTTCTACTTAGAGCAGTTTCGAGTGTACATTCTAATAATACACACTCGAAAAGACTAGAACGCTATAATTTAGCTCAAGAGGTGTCTATTTTGATTGAAAACATGCTAATTATCAGGACATGTTGGTCTATAGACCCACATGATCTTGATATTTTAGCCAAATTTTGAAGTCTAGGCCACATAAACAAGATTTTTCTACTTAGAGCAGTTTCGAGTGTACATTCGAAAAATACACACTCGAAAAGACTCGAACGCTATAATTTAGCTCAAGAGGTGTCTATTTTGATTGAAAACATACTAATTATCATGACATGTTGGTTTATAGACCCACATGATCTTGATATTTTAGCCAAGTTCTGAAGCCTAGGCCTCATAAACACGAATTTTCTACTTAGAGCAGTTTCGAGTGTAAATTCTAATAATACACACTCGAAAAGACTCGAACGCTATAATTTAGATCAACAAGTTTCTATTTTTATTGGAAACATGCTAATGATCAGGACATGTTGTTCTATAGATCCAGATGATCTTGATATTTTAGCAAAATTTTGAAATCTAAGCCTCATAAACAAGATTTGTCTACTTAGAGCAGTTTCGAGTGTGCATTTGAAAAATACACACTCGAAAAGACTCGAACGTTATAATTTAGCTCAAGAGGTGTCTATTTTGATTGAAAACATGCTATTGATCAGGACATGTTGGTCTATTGACCCACATGATCTTGATATTTTATCCAAATTTTGAAGTCTAGGCCACATAAATAAGATTTTTCTACTTAGAGCAGTTTCGAGTGTACATTCGAAAAATACACACTCGAAAAGACTCGAACGCTATAATTTAGCTCAAAAGGTGTCTATTTTGATTGAAAACATACTAATTATCATGACATGTTGGTCTATAGACCCACATGATCTTGATATTTTAGCCAAATTTTGAAGTCTAGGCCACATAAACAAGATTTTTCTACTTAGAGCAGTTTAGAGTGTACATTCGAAAAATACACACTCGAAAAGACTCGAACGCTATAATTTAGCTCAAGAGGTGTCTATTTTGAATGAAAACATGTTAATTATCAGGATATGTTTCTCTATAGACCCACATGATCTTGATATTTTAGCCAATTTTTGAAGGTAGGCCTCATAAACACGAATTTTCTACTTAGAGCAGTTTCGAGTGTACATTCAAATAATAGACACTCGAAAAGACTCGAACGCTGTAATTTAGCTCAACCAGTGTCTATTTTTATTTGAAACATGCTAATGATCAGGACATGTTGGTCTATAGACCCAGATGATCTTGATATTTTAGCTAAATTTTGAAGTTTAGGCATCATAAACAAGATTTGTCTACTTAGAGCAGTTTCGAGTGTACATTCGAAAAATACACACTCGAAAAGACTCGAACGTTATAATTTATCTCAAGAGATGTCTATTTTGATTGAAAACATGCTAATTATCAGGACATGTTGGTCTATAGACCCACATGATCTTCATATTTTAGCCAAGTTTTGAAGCCTAGGCCTCATACACACGAATTTTCTACTTAGAGCAGTTTAGAGTGTATATTCGAAAAATACACACTCGAAAAGACTCGAACGCTATAATTTAGCTCAAGAGGTGTCTATTTTGATTGGAAACATGCTAATGATCAGGAAATGTTGGTTTATAGACCAACATGATCTTGATATTTTAGCCAAATTTTGAAGTCTAGGCCACATAAACAAGATTTTTCTACTTAGAGAAGTTTCGAGTGTACATTCGAAAAATACACAATCGAAAAGACTCGAACGCTATAATTTAGCTCAAGAGGTGTTTATTTTGATTGAAAACATGCTATTGATCAGGACATGTTGGTCTATAGACCCACATGATCTTGATATTTTAGCCAAATTTTGAAGTCTAGGCCACATAAACAAGATTTTTCTACTTAGACCAGTTTCGAGTGTACATTCGAAAAATACACACTCGAAAAGACTCGAACGCTATAATTTAGCTCAAGAGGTGTCTATTTTTATTGAAAACATACTAATTATCACGACATGTTGGTCTATAGACCCACATGATCTTGATATTTTAGCTAAATTTTGAAGTTTAGGCCTCATAAACAAGATTTGTCTACTTAGAGCAGTTTCGAGTGTACATTCGAAAAATACACACTCGAAAAGACTTGAACGTTTCAATTTATCTCAAGAGATGTCTATTTTGATTGAAAACATGCTAATTATCAGGACATGTTGGTCTATAGACCCACATGATCTTGATATTTTAGCCAAGTTTTGAAGCCTAGGCCTCATACACACGAATTTTCTACTTAGAGCAGTTTCGAGTGTATATTCGAAAAATACACACTCGAAAAGACTCGAACGCTATAATTTGGCTCAAGAGGTGTCTATTTTTATTGAAAACATACTAATTATCATGACATGTTGGTCTATAGACCCACATGATCTTGATATTTTAGCTAAATTTTGAAGTTTAGGCCTCATAAACAAGATTTGTCTACTTAGAGCAGTTTCGAGTGTACATTCGAAAAATACACACTCGAAAAGACTCGAACGTTATAATTTATCTCAAGAGCTGTCTATTTTGATTGAAAACATGCTAATTATCAGGACATGTTGGTCTATAGACCCACATGATCTTGATATTTTAGCCAAGTTTTGAAGCCTAGGCCTCATACACACGAATTTTCTACTTAGAGCAGTTTCGAGTGTATATTCGAAAAATACACACTCGAAAAGACTCGAACGCTATAATTTAGCTCCAGTGGTGTCTATTTTGATTTGAAACATGCTGATGATCAGGACATGTTGGTCTATAGACCCACATGATCTTGATATTTTAGCCAAGTTTTGAAGCCTAGGCCTCATAAACACGAATTTTCTACCTAGAGAAGTTTCGAGTGTACATTCGAAAAATACACACTCGAAAAGACTAGAACACTATAATTTAGCTCAAGAGGTGTCTATTTTGATTGGAAACATGCTAATGATCAGGACATGTTGGTCTATAGACCCACATGATCTTGATATTTTAGCCAAATTTTGAAGTCTAGGCCACATAAACAAGATTTTTTTACTTAGAGCAGTTTCGAGTGTACATTCGAAAAATACACACTCGAAAAGACTCGAACGTTATAATTTAGCTCAAGAGGTGTCTATTTTGATTGAAAACATGTTAATTATCAGGACATGTTGGTCTATAGACCCACATGATCTTGATATTTTATCCAAGTTTTGAAGCCTAGGCCTCATAAACACGAATTTTCTACTTAGATCAGTTTCGAGTGTACATTCTAATAATACACACTCGAAAAGACTCGAACGCTATAATTTAGATCAACAGGTTTCTATTTTTATTGGAAACATGCTAATGATCAGGACATGTTGGTTTATAGACCCAGATGATCTTGATATTTTAGCTAAATTTTGAAGTCTAGGCCTCATAAACAAGATTTGTCTACTTAGAACAGTTTCGAGTGTACATTCGAAAAATACACACTCGAAAAGACTCGAACGCTATAATTTAGATCAACAAGTTTCTATTTTTATTGGAAACATGCTAATGATCAGGACATGTTGGTCTATAGATCCAGATGATCTTGATATTTTAGCAAAATTTTGAAATCTAGGCCTCATAAACAAGATTTGTCTACTTAGAGCAGTTTCGAGTGTACATTCGAAACCTACACACTCGAAAAGACTCGAACGCTATAATTTATCTCAAGAGGTGTCTATTTTGATTGAAAACATGTTATTGATCAGGACATGTTGTTCTATAGACCCACATGATCTTGATATTTTAGCCAAATTTTGAAGTCTAGGCCACATAAACAAGATTTTTCTACTTAGAGCAGTTTCGAGTGTACATTCGAAAAATACACACTCGAAAAGACTCGAACGCTATAATTTAACTCAAGAGGTGTCTATTTTGATTGAAAACATGCTAATTATCAGGACATGTTGGTCTATAGACCCACATGATCTTGATATTGTATCCAAGTTTTGAACCCTAGGCCTCATAAACACGAATTTTCTACTTAGAGAGCAGTTTCGAGTGTACATTCGAATAATACACACTCGAACGCTATAATTTAGCTCAAGAGGTATCTATTTTGATTGGAAAGATGCTAATGATCAGGACATGTTGGTCTATAGACCCACATGATCTTGATATTTTAGCTAAATTTTGAAATCTAGGCCTCATAAACAAGATTTGTCTACTTAGAGCAGTTTCGAGTGTACATTCGAAACCTACACACTCGAAAAGACTCGAACGCTATAATTTAGCTCAAGAGGTGTCTATTTTGATTGAAAACATGCTATTGATCAGGACATGTTGGTCTATAGACTCACATGATCTTGATATTTTAGCCAAATTTTGAAGTCTAGGCCACATAAACAAGATTTTTCTACTTAGAGCAGTTTCGAGTGTACATTCGAAAAATACACACTAGAAAAGACTCGAACGCTATAATTTAGCTCAAGAGGTGTCTATTTTGATTGAAAACATGCTAATTATCAGGACATGTTGGTCTATAGACCCACATGATCTTGATATTTTAGCCAAGTTTTGAAGCCTAGGCCTCATAAACACGAATTTTCTACTTAGAGCAGTTTCGAGTGTACATTCTAATAATACACACTCGAAAAGACTCGAACGCTATAATTTAGATCAACAGGTTTCTATTTTATTGGAAACATGCTAATGATCAGGACATGTTGGTCTATAGACCCAGATGATCTTGATATTTTAGCTAAATTTTGAAGTCTAGGCCTCATAAACAAGATTTGTCTACTTAGAACAGTTTCGAGTGTACATTCGAAAAATACACACTCGAAAAGACTCGAACGCTATAATTTAGATCAACAAGTTTCTATTTTTATTGGAAACATGCTAATGATCAGGACATGTTAGTCTATAGATCCAGATGATCTTGATATTTTAGCAAAATTTTGAAATCTAGGCCTCATAAACAAGATTTGTCTACTTAGAGCAGTTTCGAGTGTACATTCGAAACCTACACACTCGAAAAGACTCGAACGCTATAATTTAGCTCAAGAGGTGTCTATTTTGATTGAAAACATGCTATTGATCAGGACATGTTGGTCTATAGACCCACATGATCTTGATATTTTAGCCAAATTTTGAAGTCTAGGCCACATAAACAAGATTTTTCTACTTAGAGCAGTTTCGAGTGTACATTCGAAAAATACACACTCGAAAAGACTCGAACGCTATAATTTAACTCAAGAGGTGTCTATTTTGATTGAAAACATGCTAATTATCAGGACATGTTAGTCTATAGACCCACATGATCTTGATATTTTATCCAAGTTTTGAACCCTAGGCCTCATAAAAACGAATTTTCTACTTAGAGCAGTTTCGAGTGTACATTCGAAAAATACACACTCGAAAAGACTAGAACGCTATAATTTAGCTCAAGAGGTGTCTATTTTGATTGAAAACATGCTATTGATCAGGACATGTTGGTCTATAGACCCACAAGATCTTGATATTTTAGCCAAATTTTGAAGTCTAGGCCAAATAAACAAGATTTTTCTACTTAGAGCAGTTTCGAGTGTACATTCGAAAAATACACACTCGAAAAGACTAGAACGCTATAATTTAGCTCAAGAGGTGTCTATTTTGATAGGAAACATGCTAATGATCAGGACATGTTGGTCTATAGACCCACATGATCTTGATATTTTAGCCAAATTTTGAAGTCTAGGCCACATAAACAAGATTTTTCTACTTAGAGCAGTTTCGAGTGTACATTCGAAAAATACACACTCGAAAAGACTCGAACGCTATAATTTAGCTCCAGAGGTGTCTATTTTGATTGAAAACATGCTATTGATCAGGACATGTTGGTCTATAGACCCACATGATCTTGATATTTTAGCCAAATTTTGAAGTCTAGGCCACATAAACAAGATTTTTCTACTTAAAGCAATTTCGAGTGTACATTCGAAAAATACACACTCGAAAAGACTAGAACACTATAATTTAGCTCAAGAGGTGTCTATTTTGATTGGAAACATGCTAATGATCAGGACATGTTGGTCTATAGACCCACATGATCTTGATATTTTAGCCAAATTTTGAAGTCTAGGCCACATAAACAAGATTTTTCTACTTAGAGCAGTTTCGAGTGTACAGTCGAAAAATACACACTCGAAAAGACTCGAACGCTATAATTTAGCTCCAGAGGTGTCTATTTTGATTGGAAACATGCTATTGATCAGGACATGTTGGTATATAGACCCACATGATCTTGATATTTTAGCCAAATTTTGAAGTCTAGGCCACATAAACAAGATTTTTCTACTTAGAGCAGTTTCAAGTGTACATTCAAAAAATACACACTCGAAAAGACTCAAACGCTATAATTTAGCTCCAGAGATGTGTATTTTGATTGAAAACCTGCTAATTATCAGGACATGTTGGTCTATATACCCACATGATCTTGATATTTTAGCCAAATTTTGAAGCCTAGGCTACATAAACAAGATTTTTCTACTTAGAGCAGTTTCGAGTGTGTACATTCGAAAAATACACACTCGAAAAGACTCGAACGCTATAATTTAGCTCCAGAGGTGTCTATTTTGATTGGAAACATGCTATTGATCAGGACATGTTGGTATATAGACCCACATGATCTTGATATTTTAGCCAAATTTTGAAGTCTAGGCCACATAAACAAGATTTTTCTACTTAGACCAGTTTCAAGTGTACATTCAAAAAATACACACTCGAAAAGAATCGAACGCTATAATTTAGCTCCAGAGATGTCTATTTTGATTGAAAACATGCTAATTATCAGGACATGTTGGTCTATAGACCCACATGATCTTGATATTTTAGCCAAATTTTGAAGTCTAGGCCACATAAACAAGATTTTTCTACTTAGAGCAGTTTCGAGTGTACATTCGAAAAATACACACTCGAAAAGACTCGAACGCTATAATTTAGCTCCAGAGGTGTCTATTTTGATTGGAAACATGCTATTGATCAGGACATGTTGGTATATAGACCCACATGATCTTGATATTTTAGCCAAATTTTGAAGTCTAGGCCACATAAACAAGACTTTTCTACTTAGAGCAGTTTCAAGTGTACATTCAAAAAATACACACTCGAAAAGACTCGAACGCTATAATTTAGCTCAAGAGGTGTCTATTTTGATTGAAAACATGCTATTGATCAGGACATGTTGGTCTATTGACCCACATGATCTTGATATTTTAGCCAAATTTTGAAGTCTAGGCCACATAAACAAGATTTTTCTACTTAGAGCAGTTTAGAGTGTACATTCGAAAAATACACACTCGAAAAGACTCGAACGCTATAATTTAGCTCAATAGGTGTCTATTTTGATTGAAAACATGCTAATTATCAGGACATGTTGGTCTATAGACCCACATGATCTTGATATTTTAGCCAAGTTTTGAAGCCTAGGCCTCATAAACACGAATTTTCTACCTAGAGAAGTTTCGAGTGTACATTCGAAAAATACACACTCGAAAAGACTAGAACGCTATAATTTAGATCTACAAGTTTCTATTTTTATTGGAAACATGCTAATGATCAGGACATGTTGGTCTATAGATCCAGATGATCTTGATATTTTAGCAAAATTTTGAAATCTAGGCCTCATAAACAAGATTTGTCTACTTAGAGCAGTTTCGAGTGTACATTTGAAAAATACACACTCGAAAAGACTCGAACGCTATAATTTAGCTCAAGAGGTGTCTATTTTGATTGAAAACATGCTATTGATCAGGACATGTTGGTCTATTGACCCACATGATCTTGATATTTTAGCCAAATATTGAAGTCTAGGCCACATAAACAAGATTTTTCTACTTAGAGCAGTTTAGAGTGTACATTCGAAAAATACACACTCGAAAAGACTCGAACGCTATAATTTAGCTCAATAGGTGTCTATTTTGATTGAAAACATGCTAATTATCAGGACATGTTGGTCTATAGACCCACATGATCTTGATAGTTTATCCAAGTTTTGAAGCCTAGGCCTCATAAACACGAATTTTCTACTTAGAGCAGTTTCGAGTGTAAATTCTAATAATACACACTCGAAAAGACTCGAACGCTATAATTTAGATCAACAAGTTTCTATTTTTATTGGAAACATGCTAATGATCAGGACATGTTGGTCTATAGATCCAGATGATCTTGATATTTTAGCAAAATTTTGAAATCTAGGCCTCATAAACAATATTTGTCTACTTAGAGCAGTTTCGAGTGTACATTTGAAAAATACACACTCGAAAAGACTCGAACGCTATAATTTAGCTCAAGAGGTGTCTATTTTGATTGAAAACATGCTATTGATCAGGACATGTTGGTCTATTGACCCACATGATCTTGATATTTTAGCCAAATATTGAAGTCTAGGCCACATAAACAAGATTTTTCTACTTAGAGCAGTTTAGAGTGTACATTCGAAAAATACACACTCGAAAAGACTCGAACGTTATAATTTAGCTCAAGAGGTGTCTATTTCGATTGAAAACATGCTAATTATCAGGACATGTTGGTCTATAGACCCACATGATCTTGATATTTATCCAATTTTTGAACCCTAGGCCTCATAAACACGAATTTTCTACTTAGAGCAGTTTCGAGTGTACATTCGAAAAATACACACTCGAAAAGACTAGAACGCTATAATTTAGCTCAAGAGGTGTCTATTTTGATTGGAAACATGCTAATGATCAGGACATGTTGGTCTATAGACCCACATGATCTTGATATTTTAGCCAAATTTTGAAGTCTAGGCCACATAAACAAGATTTTTCTACTTAGAGCAGTTTCGAGTGTACATTCGAAAAATACACACTCGAAAAGACTAGAACGCTATAATTTAGCTCAAGAGGTGTCTATTTTGATTGGAAACATGCTAATGATCAGGACATGTTGGTCTATTGACCCACATGATCTTGATATTTTAGCCAAATATTGAAGTCTAGGCCACATAAACAAGATTTTTCTACTTAGAGCAGTTTTAGTGTACATTCGAAAAATACACACTCGAAAAGACTCGAACGCTATAATTTAGCTCAAGAGGTGTCTATTTTGATTGAAAACATGCTAATTATCAGGACATGTTGGTCTATAGACCCACATGATCTTGATAGTTTATCCAAGTTTTGAAGCCTAGGCCTCATAAACACGAATTTTCTACTTAGAGCAGTTTCGAGTGTAAATTCTAATAATACACACTCGAAAAGACTCGAACGCTATAATTTAGATCAACAAGTTTCTATTTTTATTGGAAACATGCTAATGATCAGGACATGTTGGTCTATAGATCCAGATGATCTTGATATTTTAGCAAAATTTTGAAATCTAGGCCTCATAAACAAGATTTGTCTACTTAGAGCAGTTTCGAGTGTACATTTGAAAAATACACACTCGAAAAGACTCGAACGCTATAATTTAGATCAAGAGGTGTCTATTTTGATTGAAAACATGCTATTGATCAGGACATGTTGGTCTATTGACCCACATGATCTTGATATTTTAGCCAAATATTGAAGTCTAGGCCACATAAACAAGATTTTTCTACTTAGAGCAGTTTAGAGTGTACATTCGAAAAATACACACTCGAAAAGACTCGAACGCTATAATTTAGCTCAAGAGGTGTCTATTTTGATTGAAAACATGCTAATTATCAGGACATGTTGGTCTATAGACCAACATGATCTTGATATTTTATCCAAGTTTTGAAGCCTAGGCCTCATAAACACGAATTTTCTACTTAGAGCAGGTTCGAGTGTAAATTCTAATAATACACACTCGAAAAGACTCGAACGCTATAATTTAGATCAACAAGTTTCTATTTTTATTGGAAACATGCTAATGATCAGGACATGTTGGTCTATAGATCCAGATGATCTTGATATTTTAGCAAAATTTTGAAATCTAAGCCTCATAAACAAGATTTGTCTACTTAGAGCAGTTTCGAGTGTACATTTGAAAAATACACACTCGAAAAGACTCGAACGTTATAATTTAGCTCAAGAGGTGTCTATTTTGATTGAAAACATGCTATTGATCAGGACATGTTGGTCTATTGACCCACATGATCTTGATATTTTAGCCAAATTTTGAAGTCTAGGCCACATAAACAAGATTTTTCTACTTAGAGCAGTTTAGAGTGTACATTCGAAAAATACACACTCGAAAAGACTCGAACGCTATAATTTAGCTCAAGAGGTGTCTATTTTGATTGAAAACATGTTAATTATCAGGATATGTTTCTCTATTGACCCACATGATCTTGATATTTTAGCCAATTTTTGAAGGCTAGGCCTCATAAACACGAATTTTCTACTTAGAGCAGTTTCGAGTGTACATTCAAATAATAGACACTCGAAAAGACTCGAACGCTGTAATTTAGCTCAACCAGTGTCTATTTTTATTTGAAACATGCTAATGATCAGGACATGTTGGTCTATAGACCCAGATGATCTTGATATTTTAGCTAAATTTTGAAGTTTAGGCCTCATAAACAAGATTTGTCTACTTAGAGCAGTTTCGAGTGTACATTCGAAAAATACACACTCGAAAAGACTCGAACGTTATAATTTATCTCAAGAGATGTCTATTTTGATTGAAAACATGCTAATTATCAGGACATGTTGGTCTATAGACCCACATGATCTTGATATTTTAGCCAAGTTTTGAAGCCTAGGCCTCATACACACGAATTTTCTACTTAAAGCAGTTTCGAGTGTATATTCGAAAAATACACACTCGAAAAGACTCGAACGCTATAATTTAGCTCAAGAGGTGTCTATTTTGATTGGAAACATGCTAATGATCAGGACATGTTGGTTTATAGACCAACATGATCTTGATATTTTAGCCAAATTTTGAAGTCTAGGCCACATAAACAAGATTTTTCTACTTAGAGAAGTTTCGAGTGTACATTCGAAAAATACACAATCGAAAAGACTCGAACGCTATAATTTAGCTCAAGAGGTGTCTATTTTGATTGAAAACATGCTATTGATCAGGACATGTTGGTCTATAGACCCACATGATCTTGATATTTTAGCCAAATTTTGAAGTCTAGGCCACATAAACAAGATTTTTCTACTTAGAGCAGTTTCGAGTGTACATTCAAAAAATACACACTCGAAAAGACTCGAACGCTATAATTTAGCTCAAGAGGTGTCTATTTTGATTGAAAACATACTAATTATCATGACATGTTGGTCTATAGACCCACATGATCTTGATATTTTAGCCAAGTTTTGAAGCCTAGGCCTCATAAACACGAATTTTCTACTTAGAGCAGTTTCGAGTGTACATTCGAAAAATACACACTCGAAAAGACTAGTACGCTATAATTTAGCTCAAGAGGTGTCAATTTTGATTGGAAACATGCTAATGATCAGGACATGTTGGTTTATAGACCAACATGATCTTGATATTTTAGCCAAATTTTGAAGTCTAGGCCACATAAACAAGATTTTTCTACTTAGAGAAGTTTCGAGTGTACATTCGAAAAATACACAATCGAAAAGACTCGAACGCTATAATTTAGCTCAAGAGGTGTCTATTTTGATTGAAAACATGCTATTGATCAGGACATGTTGGTCTATAGACCCACATGATCTTGATATTTTAGCCAAATTTTGAAGTCTAGGCCACATAAACAACATTTTTCTACTTAGAGCAGTTTCGAGTGTACATTCGAAAAATACACACTCGAAAAGACTCGAACGCTATAATTTAGCTCAAGAGGTGTCTATTTTGATTGAAAACATGCTAATGATCAGGACATGTTGGTCTACAGACCCACATGATCTTGATATTTTAGCCAAATTTTGAAGTCTAGGCCACATAAACAAGATTTTTCTACTTAGAGCAGTTTCGAGTGTACATTCGAAAAATACACACTCGAAAAGACTCGAACGCTATAATTTAGCTCAAGAGGTGTCTATTTTGATTGAAAACATGCTAATTATCAGGACATGTTGGTCTATAGACCCACATGATCTTGATATTTTAGCCAAATTTTGAAGTCTAGGCCACATAAACAAGATTTTTCTACTTAGAGCAGTTTCGAGTGTACATTCAAAAAATACACACTCGAAAAGACTCGAACGCTATAATTTAGCTCAAGAGGTGTCTATTTTGATTGAAAACATGCTAATTATCAGGACATGTTGGTTTATAGACCCACATGATCTTGATATTTTATCTATGTTTTGAAGCCTAGGCCTCATAAACACGGATTTTCTACTTAGAGCAGTTTCGGGTTTACATTCGAATAATACACACTCGAAAAGACTCGAACGCTATAATTTATCTCAAGAGATGTCTATTTTGATTGAAAACATGCTAATTATCAGGACATGTTGGTCTATAGACCCACATGATCTTGATATTTTAGCCAAATTTTGAAGTCTAGGCCACATAAACAAGATTTTTCTACTTAGAGCAGTTTCGAGTGTACATTCGAAAAATACACACTCGAAAAGACTCGAACGCTATAATTTAGCTCAAGAGGTGTCTATTTTGATTGAAAACATGCTATTGATCAGGACATGTTGGTCTATAGACCCACATGATCTTGATATTTTAGCCAAGTTTTGAAGCCTAGGCCACATAAACAAGATTTTTCTACTTAGAGCAGTTTCGAGTGTACGTTCAAAAAATACACACTCGAAAAGACTCGAACGCTATAATTTAGCTCCAGAGATGTCTATTTTGATTGAAAACATGCTAATTATCAGGACATGTTGGTCTATAGACCCACATGATCTTGATATTTTAGCGAAATTTTGAAGTCTAGGCCACATAAACAAGATTTTTCTACTTAGAGCAGTTTCGAGTGTACATTCGAAAAATACACACTCGAAAAGACTCGAACGCTATAATTTAGATCAAGAGGTGTCTATTTTGATTGAAAACATGCTATTGATCAGGACATGTTGGTATATAGAACCACATGATCTTGATATTTTAGCCAAATTTTGAAGTCTAGGCCACATAAACAAGATTTTTCTACTTAGAGCAGTTTCGAGTGTACATTCGAAAAATACACACTCGAAAAGACTCGAACGCTATAATTTAGCTCAAGAGGTGTCTATTTTGATTGGAAACATGCTATTGATCAGGACATGTTGGTCTATTGACCCACATGATCTTGATATTTTAGCCAAGTTTTGAAGCCTAGGCCTCATACACACGAATTTTCTACTTAGAGCAGTTTCGAGTGTATATTCGAAAAATACACACTCGAAAAGACTCGAACGCTATAATTTAGCTCAAGAGGTGTCTATTTTGATTGAAAAAATGCTATTGATCAGGACATGTTGGTCTATAGACCCACATTATCTAGTTTTTTTAGCCAAATTTTGAAGTCTAGGCCACATAAACAAGATTTTTCTACTTAGAGCAGTTTCGAGTGTACATTCAAAAAATACACACTCGAAAAGACTCGAACGCTATAATTTAGCTCAAGAGGTGTCTATTTTGATTGAAAACATGCTAATTATCAGGACATGTTGGCCTATAGACCCACATGATCTTGATATTTTAGCCAAATTTTGAAGTCTAGGCCACATAAACAAGATTTTTCTACTTAGAGCAGTTTCGAGTGTACATTCAAAAAATACACACTCGAAAAGACTCGAACGCTATAATTTAGCTCAAGAGGTGTCTATTTTGATTGAAATCATGCTAATTATCAGGACATGTTGGTCTATAGACCCACATGATCTTGATATTTTAGTCAAATTTTGAAGTCTAGGCCACATAAACAAGATTTTTCTACTTAGAGCAGTTTCGAGTGTATATTCGAAAAATACACACTCGAAAAGACTCGAACGCTATAATTTAGCTCAAGAGGTGTCTATTTTGATTGGAAACATGCTAATGATTAGGACATGTTGGTCTATATACCTACATGATCTTGATATTTTAGCCAAATTTTGAAGTCTAGGCCACATAAACAAGATTTTTCTACTTAGAGGAGTTTCGAGTGTACATTCGAAAAATACACACTCGAAAAGACTCGAACGCTATAATTTAGCTCAAGAGGTGTCTATTTTGATTGGAAACATGCTAATGATCAGGACATGTTGGTCTATAGACCTACATGATCTTGATATTTTAGCCAAATTTTGAATTCTAGGCCACATAAACAAGATTTTTCTACTTAGAGCAGTTTCGAGTGTATATTCGAAAAATACACACTCGAAAAGACTCGAACGCTATAATTTAGCTCAAGAGGTGTCTATTTTGATTGGAAACATGCTAATGATCAGGACATGTTGGTCTATAGACCCAGATGATCTTGATATTTTAGTTAAATTTTGAAGTCTAGGACTCATAAACAAGATTTGTCTACTTAGAGCAGTTTCGAGTGTACATTCGAAAAATACACACTCGAAAAGACTCGAACGTTATAATTTATCTCAAGAGATGTCTATTATGATTGAAAACATGCTAATTATCAGGACATGTTGGTCTATAGACCTACATGATCTTGATATTTTAGCCAAATTTTGAAGTCTAGGCCACATAAACAAGATTTTTCTACTTAGAGCAGTTTCGAGTGTATATTCGAAAAATACACACTCGAAAAGACTCGAATGCTATAATTTAGCTCAAGAGGTGTCTATTTTGATTGGAAACATGCTAATTATCAGGACATGTTGGTCTATAGACCCACATGATCTTGATATTTTAGCCAAGTTTTGAAGCCTAGGCCTCGTACACACGAATTTTATACTTAGAGCAATTTCGAGTGTATATTCGAAAAATACACACTCGAAAAGACTAGAACGCTATAATTTAGCTCAAGAGGTGTCTATTTTGGTTGGAAACATGCTAATGATCAGGACATGTTGGTCTATAGACCCACATGATCTTGATATTTTAGCCAAATTTTGAAGTCTAGGCCACATAAACAAGATTTTTCTACTTAGAGCAGTTTCGAGTGTACATTCGAAAAATACACACTCGAAAAGACTCGAACGCTATAATTTAGCTCATGAGGTATCTATTTTGATTGAAAACATGTTATTGATCAGGACATGTTGGTCTATTGACCCACATGATCTTCATATGTTAGCCAAGTTTTGAAGGCTAGGCCTCATAAACACGAATTTTCTACTTAGAGCAGTTTCGAGTGTACATTCGAAAAATACACACTCGAAAAGACTAGAACGCTATAATTTAGCTCAAGAGGTGTCTATTTTGATTGGAAACATGCTAATGATCAGGACATGTTGGTCTATAGACCCACATGATCTTGATATTTTAGCCAAATTTTGAAGTCTAGGCCACATAAACAAGATTTTTCTACTTAGAGCAGTTTCGAGTGTACATTCGAAAAATACACACTCGAAAAGACTCGAACGCTATAATTTAGCTGAAGAGGTGTCTATTTTGATTGAAAACATGCTAATTATCAGGACATGTTGGTCTATAGACCCACATGATCTTGATATTTTAGCCAAATTTTGAAGTCTAGGCCACATAAACAAGATTTTTCTACTTAGAGCAGTTTCGAGTGTACATTCGAAAAATACACACTCGAAAAGACTCGAACGCTATAATTTAGCTCAAGAGGTGTCTATTTTGATTGAAAACATGCTAATTATCAGGACATGTTGGTCTATAGTCCCACATGATCTTGATATTTTAGCCAAGTTTTGAATCCTAGGCCTCATAAACACAAATTTTCTACTTAGAGCAGTTTCGAGTGTACATTCGAAAAATACACACTCGAAAAGACTAGAACGCTATAATTTAGCTCAAGAGGTGTTTATTTTGATTGAAAAAATGCTAATGAACAGGACATGTTGGTCTATAGACCCACATGATCTTGATATTTTAGCCAAATTTTGAAGTCTAGGCCACATAAACAAGATTTTTCTACTTAGAGCAGTTTCGAGTGTACATTCAAAAAATACACACTCGAAAAGACTCGAACGCTATAATTTAGCTCAAGAGGTGTCTATTTTGATTGAAAACATACTAATTATCATGACATGTTGGTCTATAGACCCACATGATCTTGATATTTTAGCCAAGTTTTGAAGCCTAGGCCTCATAAACACGAATTTTCTACTTAGAGCAGTTTCGAGTGTACATTCGAAAAATACACACTCGAAAAGACTAGAACGCTATAATTTAGCTCAAGAGGTGTCTACTTTGATTGGAAACATGCTAATGATCAGGACATGTTGGTCTATAGACCCACATGATCTTGATATTTTAGCCAAATTTTGAAGTCTAGGCCACATAAACACGGATTTTCTACTTAGAGCAGTTTCGAGTGCATTCAAATAATACACACTCGAAAAGACTCGAACGCTATAATTTAGATCAACATGTTTCTATTTTTATTGGAAACATACTAATGATCAGGACATGTTGGTCTATAGATCCAGATGATCTTTATATTTTAGCAAAATTTTGAAATCTAGACCTCATAAACAAGATTTGTCTACTTAGAGCAGTTTCGAGTGTACATTCGAAAAATACACACTCGAAAAGACTAGAACGCTATAATTTAGCTCAAGAGGTGTCTATTTTGATTGGAAACATGCTAATGATCAGGACATGTTGGTTTATAGACCAACATGATCTTGATATTTTAGCCAAATTTTGAAGTCTAGGCCACATAAACAAGATTTTTCTACTTAGAGAAGTTTCGAGTGTACATTCGAAAAATACACAATCGAAAAGACTCGAACGCTATAATTTAGCTCAAGAGGTGTCTATTTTGATTGAAAACATACTAATTATCATGACATGTTGGTTTATAGACCCACATGATCTTGATATTTTAGCCAAGTTTTGAAGCCTAGGCCTCATAAACACGAATTTTCTACTTAGAGAAGTTTCGAGTGTACATTCGAAAAATACACAATCGAAAAGACTCGAACGCTATAATTTAGCTCAAGAGGTGTCTATTTTGATTGAAAACATACTAATTATCATGACATGTTGGTCTATAGACCCACATGATATTGATATTTTAGCCAAGTTTTGAAGCCTAGGCCTCATAAACACGAATTTTCTACTTAGAGCAGTTTCGAGTGTACATTCGAAAAATACACACTCGAAAAGACTAGAACGCTATAATTTAGCTCAAGAGGTGTCTATTTTGATTGGAAACATGCTAATGATCAGGACATGTTGGTTTATAGACCAACATGATCTTGATATTTTAGCCAAATTTTGAAGTCTAGGCCACATAAACAAGATTTTTCTACTTAGAGAAGTTTCGAGTGTACATTCGAAAAATACACACTCGAAAAGACTAGAACGCTATAATTTAGCTCAAGAGGTGTCTATTTTGATTGGAAACATGCTAATGATCATGTTGTTTTATAGACCAACATGATCTTGATATTTTAGCCAAATTTTGAAGTATAGGCCACATAAACAAGATTTTTCTACTTAGAGAAGTTTCGAGTGTACATTCGAAAAATACACAATCGAAAAGACTCGAACGCTATAATTTAGCTCAAGAGGTGTCTATTTTGATTGAAAACATGCTATTGATCAGGACATGTTGGTCTATAGACCCACATGATCTTGATATTTTAGCCAAATTTTGAAGTCTAGGCCACATAAACAAGATTTTTCTACTTAGAGCAGTTTCGAGTGTACATTCGAAAAATACACACTCGAAAAGACTCGAACGCTATAATTTAGCTCAAGAGGTGTCTATTTTGATTGAAAACATGCTATTGATCAGGACATGTTGGTCTTTTAGCTCAAGAGGTGTCTATTTTGATTGAAAACATGCTATTGATCAGGACATGTTGGTCTATAGACCAACATGATCTTGATATTTTAGCCAAATTTTGAAGTCTAGGCCACATAAACAAGATTTTTCTACTTAGAGAAGTTTCGAGTGTACATTCGAAAAATACACACTCGAAAAGACTCGAACGCTATAAATTAGCTCAAGAGGTGTCTATTTTGATTGAAAACATACTAATTATCATGACATGTTGGTCTATAGACCCACATGATCTTGATATTTTAGCCAAGTTTTGAAACCTAGGCCTCATAAACACGAATTTTCTACTTAGAGCAGTTTCGAGTGTACATTCGAAAAATACACACTCGAAAAGACTAGAACGCTATAATTTAGCTCAAGAGGTGTCTATTTTGATTGGAAACATGCTAATGATCAGGACATGTTGGTCGATGGACCCACATGATCTTGATATTTTAGCCAAATTTTGAAGTCTAGGCCACATAAACACGGTTTTTCTACTTAGAGCAGTTTCGAGTGCATTCAAATAATACACACTCGAAAAGACTCGAACGCTATAATTTAGATCAACATGTTTCTATTTTTATTGGAAACATACTAATGATCAGGACATGTTGGTCTATAGATCCAGATGATCTTGATATTTTAGCAAAATTTTGAAATCTAGGCCTCATAAACAAGATTTGTCTACTTAGAGCAGTTTCGAGTGTACATTCGAAAAATACACACTCGAAAAGACTAGAACGCTATAATTTAGCTCAAGAGGTGTCTATTTTGATTGGAAACATGCTAATGATCAGGACATGTTGGTTTATAGACCAACATGATCTTGATATTTTAGCCAAATTTAGAAGTCTAGGCCACATAAAAAGATTTTTCTACTTAGAGAAGTTTCGAGTGTACATTCGAAAAATACACAATCGAAAAGACTCGAACGCTATAATTTAGCTCAAGAGGTGTCTATTTTGATTGAAAACATGCTATTGATCAGGACATATTGGTCTATAGACCCACATGATCTTGATATTTTAGCCAAATTTTGAAGTCTAGGCCACATAAACAAGATTTTTCTACTTAGAGCAGTTTCGAGTGTACATTCGAAAAATACACACTCGAAAAGACTCGAACGCTATAATTTAGCTCAAGAGGTGTCTATTTTGATTGAAAACATACTAATTATCATGACATGTTGGTCTATAGACCCACATGATCTTGATATTTTAGCCAAGTTTTGAAGCCTAGGCCTCATAAACACGAATTTTCTACTTAGAGCAGTTTCGAGTGTACATTCGAAAAATACACACTCGAAAAGACTAGAACGCTATAATTTAGCTCAAGAGGTGTCTACTTTGATTGGAAACATGCTAATGATCAGGACATGTTGGTCTATAGACCCACATGATCTTGATATTTTAGCCAAATTTTGAAGTCTAGGCCACATAAACAAGATTTTTCTACTTAGAGAAGTTTCGAGTGTACATTCGAAAAATACACAATCGAAAAGACTCGAACGCTATAATTTAGCTCAAGAGGTGTCTATTTTGATTGAAAACATGCTATTGATCAGGACATGTTGGTCTATAGACCCACATGATCTTGATATTTTAGCCAAATTTTGAAGTCTAGGCCACATAAACAAGATTTTTCTACTTAGAGCAGGTTCAAGTGTAAATTCAAAAAATACACACTCGAAAAGACTCGAACGCTATAATTTAGCTCAAGAGGTGTCTATTTTGATTGAAAACATGCTAATTATCAGGACATGTTGGTCTATAGACCCACATGATCTTGATATTTTAGCCAAGTTTTGAATCTAGGCCTCATAAACACAAATTTTCTACTTAGAGCAGTTTCGAGTGTACATTCGAAAAATACACACTCGAAAAGACTAGAACGCTATAATTTAGCTCAAGAGGTGTCTATTTTGATTGGAAACATGCTAATGATCAGGACATGTTGGTCTATAGACCCACATGATCTTGATATTTTAGCCAAATTTTGAAGTCTAGGCCACATAAACAAGATTTTTCTACTTAGAGCAGTTTCGAGTGTACATTCGAAAAATACACACTCGAAAAGACTCGAACGCTATAATTTAGCTCAAGAGGTGTCTATTTTGATTGAAAACATACTAATTATCATGACATGTTGGTTTATAGACCCACATGATCTTGATATTTTAGCCAAGTTTTGAAGCCTAGGCCTCATAAACACGAATTTTCTACTTAGAGAAGTTTTGAGTGTACATTCGAAAAATACACAATCGAAAAGACTCGAACGCTATAATTTAGCTAAAGAGGTGTCTATTTTGATTGAAAACATACTAATTATCATGACATGTTGGTCTATAGACCCACATGATCTTGATATTTTAGCCAAGTTTTGAAGCCTAGGCCTCATAAACACGAATTTTCTACTTAGAGCAGTTTCGAGTGTAGATTCGAAAAATACACACTCGAAAAGACTAGAACGCTATAATTTAGCTCAAGAGGTGTCTATTTTGATTGAAAACATGCTAATGATCAGGACATGTTGGTCTATAGACCCACATGATCTTGATATTTTAGCCAAATTTTGAAGTCTAGGCCACATAAACACGGATTTTCTACTTAGAGCAGTTTCGAGTGCATTCAAATAATACACACTCGAAAAGACTCGAACGCTATAATTTAGATCAACATGTTTCTATTTTTATTGGAAACATACTAATGATCAGGACATGTTGGTCTATAGACCCAGATGATCTTGATATTTTAGCAAAATTTTGAAATTTAGGCCTCATAAACAAGATTTGTCTACTTAGAGCAGTTTCGAGTGTACATTCGAAAAATACACACTCGAAAAGACTAGAACGCTATAATTTAGCTCAAGAGGTGTCTATTTTGATTGGAAACATGCTAATGATCAGGACATGTTGGTTTATAGACCAACATGATCTTGATATTTTAGCCAAATTTTGAAGTCTAGGCCACATAAACAAGATTTTTCTACTTAGAGAAGTTTCGAGTGTACATTCGAAAAATACACAATCGAAAAGACTCGAACGCTATAATTTAGCTCAAGAGGTGTCTATTTTGATTGAAAACATGCTATTGATCAGGACATGTTGGTCTATAGACCCACAATATCTTGATATTTTAGCCAAATTTTGAAGTCTAGGCCACATAAACAAGATTTTTCTACTTAGAGCAGTTTCGAGTGTACATTCGAAAAATACACACTCGAAAAGACTCGAACGCTATAATTTAGCTCAAGAGGTGTCTATTTTGATTGAAAACATGCTATTGATCAGGACATGTTGGTCTATAGACCCACATGATCTTGATATTTTAGCCAAGTTTTGAAGCCTAGGCCTCATACACACGAATTTTCTACTTAGAGCAGTTTCGAGTGTATATTCGAAAAATACACACTCGAAAAGACTCAAACGCTATAATTTAGCTCAAGAGGTGTCTATATTGATTGGAAACATGCTAATGATCAGGACATGTTGGTCTATAGACCCACATGATCTTGATATTTTAGCCAAATTTTGAAGTCTAGGCCACATAAACAAGATTTTTCTACTTAGAGAAGTTTCGAGTGTACATTCGAAAAATACACAATCGAAAAGACTCGAACGCTATAATTTAGCTCAAGAGGTGTCTATTTTGATTGAAAACATACTAATTATCATGACATGTTGGTTTATAGACCCACATGATCTTGATATTTTAGCCAAGTTTTGAAGCCTAGGCCTCATAAACACGAATTTTCTACTTAGAGAAGTTTCGAGTGTACATTCGAAAAATACACAATCGAAAAGACTCGAACGCTATAATTTAGCTCAAGAGGTGTCTATTTTGATTGAAAACATGCTATTGATCAGGACATATTGGTCTATAGACCCACATGATCTTGATATTTTAGCCAAATTTTGAAGTCTAGGCCACATAAACAAGATTTTTCTACTTAGAGCAGTTTCGAGTGTACATTCGAAAAATACACACTCGAAAAGACTCGAACGCTATAATTTAGCTCAAGAGGTGTCTATTTTGATTGAAAACATACTAATTATCATGACATGTTGGTTTATAGACCCACATGATCTTGATATTTTAGCCAAGTTTTGAAGCCTAGGCCTCATAAACACGAATTTTCTACTTAGAGAAGTTTTGAGTGTACATTCGAAAAATACACAATCGAAAAGACTCGAACGCTATAATTTAGCTAAAGAGGTGTCTATTTTGATTGAAAACATACTAATTATCATGACATGTTGGTCTATAGACCCACATGATCTTGATATTTTAGCCAAGTTTTGAAGCCTAGGCCTCATAAACACGAATTTTCTACTTAGAGCAGTTTCGAGTGTACATTCGAAAAATACACACTCGAAAAGACTCGAACGCTATAATTTAGCTCAACCGATGTCTATTTTGATTGAAAACATGCTAATTATCATGACATGTTGGTCTATAGACCCACATGATCTTGATATTTTAGCCAAGTTTTGAAGCCTAGGCCTCATAAACACGAATTTTCTACTTAGAGCAGTTTCGAGTGTACATTCGAAAAATACACACTCGAAAAGACTCGAACGCTATAATTTAGCTCAACCGATGTCTATTTTGATTGAAAACATGCTAACTTTATCATGACATGTTGGTCTATAGACCCACATGATCTTGATATTTTAGCCAAGTTTTGAAGCCTAGGCCTCATAAACACGAATTTTCTACTTAGAGCAGTTTCGAGTGTACATTCGAAAAATACACACTCGAAAAGACTCGAACGCTATAATTTAGCTCAAGAGGTGTCTATTTTGATTGAAAACATGCTATTGATCAGGACATGTTGGTCTATAGACCCACATGATCTTGATATGTTAGCCAAGTTTTAAAGGCTAGGCCTCATAAACACGAATTTTCTACTTAGAGCAGTTTCGAGTGTACATTCAAATAATATACACTTGAAAAGACTCGAATGCTATAATTTAGCTCAACCGATGTCTATTTTGATTGAAAACATGCTAACTTTATCATGACATGTTGGTCTATAGACCCACATGATCTTGATACTTTAGCTAAATTTTGAAGTCTAGGCCTCATAAACAAGATTTGTCTACTTAGAGCAGTTTCGAGTGTACATTCGAAAAATACACACTCGAAAAGACTCGAACGTTATAATTTAGCTCAAGAGATGTCTATTTTGATTGAAAACATGCTAATTATCATGACATGTTGGTCTATAGACCCACATGATCTTGATATTTTAGCCAAGTTTTGAAGCCTAGGCCTCATAAACACGAATTTTCTACTTAGAGCAGTTTCGAGTGTACATTCGAAAAATACACACTCGAAAAGACTCGAACGCTATAATTTAGCTCAACCGATGTCTATTTTTATTGGAAACATGCTAATGATCAGGACATGTTGGTCTATAGACCCAAATGATCTTGATATTTTAGCCAAATTTTGAAGTCTAGGCCACATAAACAAGATTTTTCTACTTAGAGCAGTTTCGAGTGTACATTCGAAAAATACACACTCGAAAAGACTCGAACGCTATAATTTAGCTCAAGAGGTGTCTATTTTGATTGAAAACATACTAATTATCATGACATGTTGGTCTATAGACCCACATGATCTTGATATTTTAGCCAAGTTTTGAAGCCTAGGCCTCATAAACTCGAATTTTCTACTTAGAGAAGTTTCGAGTGTACATTCGAAAAATACACAATCGAAAAGACTCGAACGCTATAATTTAGCTCAAGAGGTGTCTATTTTGATTGAAAACATACTAATTATCATGACATGTTGGTCTATAGACCCACATGATCTTGATATTTTAGCCAAGTTTTGAAGCCTAGGCCTCATAAACACGAATTTTCTACTTAGAGCAGTTTCGAGTGTACATTCGAAAAATACACACTCGAAAAGACTAGAACGCTATAATTTAGCTCAAGAGGTGTCTACTTTGATTGGAAACATGCTAATGATCAGGACATGTTGGTCTATAGACCCACATGATCTTGATATTTTAGCCAAATTTTGAAGTCTAGGCCACATAAACACGGATTTTCTACTTAGAGCAGTTTCGAGTGCATTCAAATAATACACACTCGAAAAGACTCGAACGCTATAATTTAGATCAACATGTTTCTATTTTTATTGGAAACATACTAATGATCAGGACATGTTGGTCTATAGATCCAGATGATCTTGATATTTTAGCAAAATTTTGAAATCTAGGCCTCATAAACAAGATTTGTCTACTTAGAGCAGTTTCGAGTGTACATTCGAAAAATACACACTCGAAAAGACTAGAACGCTATAATTTAGCTCACGAGGTGTCTATTTTGATTGGAAACATGCTAATGATCAGGACATGTTGGTTTATAGACCAACATGATCTTGATAGTTTAGCCAAATTTTGAAGTCTAGGCCACATAAACAAGATTTTTCTACTTAGAGAAGTTTCGAGGGTACATTCGAAAAATACACACTCGAAAAGACTCGAACGCTATAATTTAGCTCAAGAGGTGTCTATTTTGATTGAAAACATACTAATTATCATGACATGTTGGTCTATAGACCCACATGATCTTGATATTTTAGCCAAGTTTTGAAGCCTAGGCCTCATAAACACGAATTTTCTACTTAGAGCAGTTTCGAGTGTACATTCGAAAAATACACACTCGAAAAGACTAGTACGCTATAATTTAGCTCAAGAGGTGTCTATTTTGATTGGAAACATGCTAATGATCAGGACATGTTGGTTTATAGACCAACATGATCTTGATATTTTAGCCAAATTTTGAAGTCTAGGCCACATAAACAAGATTTTTCTACTTAGAGAAGTTTCGAGTGTACATTCGAAAAATACACAATCGAAAAGACATGAACGCTATAATTTAGCTCAAGAGGTGTCTATTTTGATTGAAAACATGCTATTGATCAGGACATGTTGGTCTATGGACCCACATGATCTTGATATTTTAGCCAAATTTTGAAGTCTAGGCCACATAAACAAGATTTTTCTACTTAGAGCAGTTTCGAGTGTACATTCGAAAAATACACACTCGAAAAGACTCGAACGCTATAATTTAGCTCAAGAGGTGTCTATTTTGATTGAAAACATACTAATTATCATGACATGTTGGTTTATAGACCCACATGATCTTGATATTTTAGCCAAGTTTTGAAGGCTAGGCCTCATAAACACGAATTTTCTACTTAGAGAAGTTTCGAGTGTACATTCGAAAAATACACAATCGAAAAGACTCGAACGCTATAATTTTGCTCAAGAGGTGTGTATTTTGATTGAAAACATACTAATTATCATGACATGTTGGTCTATAGACCCACATGATCTTGATATTTTAGCCAAGTTTTGAAGCCTAGGCCTCATAAACACGAATTTTCTACTTAGAGCAGTTTCGAGTGTACATTCGAAAAATACACACTCGAAAAGACTAGAACGCTATAATTTAGCTCAAGACGTGTCTACTTTGATTGGAAACATGCTAATGATCAGGACATGTTGGTCTATAGACCCACATGATATTGATATTTTAGCCAAATTTTGAAGTCTAGGCCACATAAACACGGATTTTCTACTTAGAGCAGTTTCGAGTGCATTCAAATAATACACACTCGAAAAGACTCGAACGCTATAATTTAGATCAACATGTTTCTATTTTTATTGGAAACATACTAATGATCAGGACATGTTGGTCTATAGATCCAGATGATCTTGATATTTTAGCAAAATTTTGAAATCTAGGCCTCATAAACAAGATTTGTCTACTTAGAGCAGTTTCGAGTGTACATTCGAAAAATACACACTCGAAAAGACTAGAACGCTATAATTTAGCTCAAGAGGTGTCTATTTTGATTGGAAACATGCTAATGATCAGGACATGTTGGTTTATAGACCCACATGATCTTGATATTTTAGCCAAGTTTTGAAGCCTAGGCCTCATAAACACGAATTTTCTACTTAGAGCAGTTTCGAGTGTACATTCGAAAAATACACACTCGAAAAGACTAGAACGCTATAATTTAGCTCAAGAGGTGTCTACTTTGATTGGAAACATGCTAATGATCAGGACATGTTGGTCTATAGACCCACATGATCTTGATTATTTAGCCAAATTTTGAAGTCTAGGCCACATAAACACGGATTTTCTACTTAGAGCAGTTTCGAGTGCATTCAAATAATACACACTCGAAAAGACTCGAACGCTATAATTTAGATCAACATGTTTCTATTTTTATTGGAAACATACTAATGATCAGGACATGTTGGTCTATAGATCCAGATGATCTTGATATTTTAGCAAAATTTTGAAATCTAGGCCTCATAAACAAGATTTGTCTACTTAGAGCAGTTTCGAGTGTACATTCGAAAAATACACACTCGAAAAGACTAGAACGCTATAATTTAGCTCACGAGGTGTCTATTTTGATTGGAAACATGCTAATGATCAGGACATGTTGGTTTATAGACCAACATGATCTTGATATTTTAGCCAAATTTTGAAGTCTAGGCCACATAAACAAGATTTTTCTACTTAGAGAAGTTTCGAGTGTACATTCGAAAAAAACACACTCGAAAAGACTCGAACGCTATAATTTAGCTCAAGAGGTGTCTATTTTGATTGAAAACATACTAATTATCATGACATGTTGGTCTATAGACCCACATGATCTTGATATTTTAGCCAAGTTTTGAAGCCTAGGCCTCATAAACACGAATTTTCTACTTAGAGCAGTTTCGAGTGTACATTCGAAAAATACACACTCGAAAAGACTAGTACGCTATAATTTAGCTCAAGAGGTGTCTATTTTGATTGGAAACATGCTAATGATCAGGACATGTTGGTTTATAGACCAACATGATCTTGATATTTTAGCCAAATTTTGAAGTCTAGGCCACATAAACAAGATTTTTCTACTTAGAGAAGTTTCGAGTGTACATTCGAAAAATACACACTCGAAAAGACTAGAACGCTATAATTTAGCTCAAGAGGTGTCTATTTTGATTGGAAACATGCTAATGATCAGGACATGTTGGTCTATAGACCCACATGATCTTGATATTTTAGCCAATTTTTGAAACCTAGGCCTCATAAACAAGATTTGTCTACTTAGAGCAGTTTCGAGTGTACATTCGAAAAATACACACTCGAAAAGACTCGAACGCTATAATTTAGCTCAAGAGGTGTCTATTTTGATTGAAAACATGCTATTGATCAGGACATGTTGGTCTATAAACCCACATGATCTTGATATGTTATCCAAGTTTTGAAGCCTAGGCCTCATAAACACGAATTTTCTACTTATAGCAGTTTCGAGTGTACATTCGAATAATACACACTCGAAAAGACTCGAACGCTATAATTTAGCTCAACAGGTTTCTATTTTGATTGGAAACATGCTAATGATCAATACATGTTGGTCTATAGACCCACATGATCTTGATATTTTAGCCAAATTTTGAATTCTAAGCCACATAAACAAGATTTTTCTATTTTGGGCAGTTTCGATTGTATATTCGAAAAATACACACTCGAAAAGACTCGAACGCTATAATTTAGCTCAAGAGGTGTCTATTTTGATTGAAAACATGCTAATTATCAGGACATGTTGGTCTATAGACCCACATGATCTTGATATTTTAGCCAAGTTTTGAAGCCTAGGCCTCATAAACACGAATTTTCTACCTAGAAAAGTTTCGAGTGTACATTCGAAAAATACACACTCGAAAAGACTAGAACGCTATAATTTAGCTCAAGAGGTGTCTATTTTGATTGGAAACATGCTAATGATCAGGAAATGTTGGTCTATAGACCCACATGATCTTGATATTTTAGCCAAATTTTGAAGTCTAGGCCACATAAACAAGATTTTTCTACTTAGAGCAGTTTCGAGTGTACATTCGAAAAATACACACTCGAAAAGACTCGAACGCTATAATTTAGCTCAAGAGGTGTCTATTTTGATTGAAAACATGCTAATTATCAGGACATGTTGGTCTATAGACCCACATGATCTTGATATTTTATCCAAGTTTTGAAGCCTAGGCTTCATAAACACGGATATTCTACTTAGAGCAGTTTCGTGTGTACATTCGAATAATACACACTCGAAAAGACTCGAACGCTATAATTTATCTCAAGAGATGTCTATTTTGATTGAAAACATGCTATTTATCAGGACATGTTGGTCTATAGACCCACATGATCTTGATATTTTAGCCAAATTTTGAAGTCTAGGCCACATAAACAAGATTTTTCTACTTAGAGCAGTTTCGAGTGTACATTCGAAAAATACACACTCGAAAAGACTCGAACGCTATAATTTAGCTCAAGAGGTGTCTATTTTGATTGAAAACATGCTAATTATCAGGACATGTTGGTCTATAGACCCACATGATCTTATTATTTTATCCAAGTTTTGAAGCCTAGGCCTCATAAACATGAATTTTCTACTTAGAGCAGTTTCGAGTGTAGATTCTAATAATACACACTCGAAAAGACTAGAACGCTATAATTTAGCTCAAGAGGTATCTATTTTGATTGAAAACATGCTATTGATCAGGACATGTTGGTCTATAGACCCACATGATCTTGATATTTTAGCCAAATTTTGAAGTCTAGGCCACATAAACAAGATTTTTCTACTTAGAGCAGTTTCGAGTGTACATTCGAAAAATACACACTCGAAAAGACTCGAACGCTATAATTTAGCTCAAGAGGTGTCTATTTTGATTGAAAACATGCTAATTATCAGGACATGTTGGTCTATAGACCCACATGATCTTATTATTTTATCCAAGTTTTGAAGCCTAGGCCTCATAAACACGAATTTTCTACTTAGAGCAGTTTCGAGTGTACATTCTAATAATACACACTCGAAAAGACTCGAACGCTATAATTTAGATCAACAGGTTTCTATTTTATTGGAAACATGCTAATGATCAGGACATGTTGGTCTATAGACCCAGATGATCTTGATATTTTAGCTAAATTTTGAAGTCTAGGCCTCATAAACAAGATTTGTCTACTTAGAACAGTTTCGAGTGTACATTCGAAAAATACACACTCGAAAAGACTCGAACGCTATAATTTAGATGAACAAGTTTCTATTTTTATTGGAAACATGCTAATGATCAGGACATGTTGGTCTATAGATCCAGATGATCTTGATATTTTAGCCAAGTTTTGAAGCCTAGGCCTCATAAACACGAATTTTCTACCTAGAGAAGTTTCGAGTGTACATTCGAAAAATACACACTCGAAAAGACTAGAACGCTATAATTTAGCTCAAGAGGTGTCTATTTTGATTGGAAACATGCTAATGATCAGGACATGTTGGTCTATAGACCCACATGATCTTGATATTTTAGCCAAATTTTGAAGTCTAGGCCACATAAACACGAATTTTCTACTTAGAGCAGTTTCGAGTGTACATTCGAAAAATACACACTCGAAAAGACTCGAACGCTATAATTTAGCTCAATAGGTGTCTATTTTGATTGAAAACATGCTAATTATCAGGACATGTTGGTCTATAGACCCACATGATCTTGATATTTTAGCCAAGTTTTGAAGCCTAGGCCTCATAAACACGAATTTTCTACCTAGAGAAGTTTCGAGTGTACATTCGAAAAATACACACTCGAAAAGACTAGAACGTTATAATTTAGCTCAAGAGGTGTCTATTTTGAGTGGAAACATGCTAATTATCAGGACATGTTGGTCTATAGACCCACATGATCTTGATATTTTAGCCAAATTTTGAAGTCTAGGCCACATAAACAAGATTTTTCTACTTAGAGCAGTTTCGAGTGTACATTCGAAAAATACACACTCGAAAAGACTCGAACGCTATAATTTAGCTCAAGAGGTGTCTATTTTGATTGAAAACATGCTAGTTATCAGGACATGTTGGTCTATAGACCCACATGACCTTGATATTTTATCCAAATTTTGAAGTCTAGGCCACATAAACAAGATTTTTCTACTTAGAGCAGTTTCGAGTGTACATTCGAAAAATACACACTCGAAAAGACTAGAACGCTATAATTTAGCTCAAGAGGTGTCTATTTTGATTGGAAACATGCTAATGATCAGGACATGTTGGTCTATAGACCCACATGATCTTGATATTTTATCCAAATTTTGAAGTCTAGGCCACATAAACAAGATTTTTTTACTTAGAGCAGTTTCGAGTGTACATTCGAAAAATACACACTCGAAAAGACTAGAACGCTATAATTTAGCTCAAGAGGTGTCTATTTTGATTGGAAACATGCTAATGATCAGGACATGTTGGTCTATAGACCCACATGATCTTGATATTTTAGCCAAATTTTGAAGCCTAGGCAACATAAACAAGATTTTTCTACTTAGAGCAGTTTCGAGTGTACATTCGAAAAATACACACTCGAAAAGACTCGAACGCTATAATTTAGCTCAAGAGGTGTCTATTTTGATTGAAAACATGCTATTGATCAAGACATGTTGGTCTATAGACCCACATGATTGATATTTTAGCCAAATTTTGAAGTCTAGGCCACATAAACAAGATTTTTCTACTTAGAGCAGTTTCGAGTGTACATTCGAAAAATACACACTCGAAAAGACTCGAACGCTATAATTTAGCTCAAGAGGTGTCTATTTTGATTGAAAACATGCTAACTATCAGGACATGTTGGTCTATAGACCCACATGATCTTGATATTTTAGCCAAATTTTGAAGTCTAGGCCACATAAACAAGATTTTTCTACTTAGAGCAGTTTCGAATGTACATTCGAAAAATACACACTCGAAAAGACTCGAACGCTATAATTTATCTCAAGAGGTGTCTATTTTGATTGAAAACATGCTATTGATCAAGACATGTTGGTCTATAGACCCACATGATTGATATTTTAGCCAAATTTTGAAGTCTAGGCCACATAAACAAGATTTTTCTACTTAGAGCAGTTTCGAGTGTACATTCGAAAAATACACACTCGAAAAGACTCGAACGCTATAATTTAGCTCAAGAGGTGTCTATTTTGATTGAAAACATGCCAATTATAAGGACATGTTGGTCTATAGACCCACATGATCTTGATATTTTAGCCAAATTTTGAAGTCTAGGCCACATAAACAAGATTTTTCTACTTAGAGCAGTTTCGAGTGTACATTCGAAAAATACACAATCGAAAAGACTCGAATGCTATAATTTAGATCAACAGGTTTCTATTTTATTGGAAACATGCTAATGATCAGGACATGTTGGTCTATAGACCCAGATGATCTTGATATTTTAGCAAAATTTTGAAATCTAGGCCTCATAAACAAGATTTGTCTACTTAGAGCAGTTTCGAGTGTACATTCGAAAAATACACACTCGAAAAGATTCGAACGCTATAATTTAGCTCAAGAGGTGTCTATTTTGATTGAAAACATGCTATTGATCAGGACATGTTGGTCTATAGACCCACATGATCTTGATATTTTAGCCAAATTTTGAAGTCTAGGCCACATAAACAAGATTTTTCTACTTAGAGCAGTTTCGAGTGTACATTCGAAAAATACACACTCGAAAAGACTCGAACGCTATAATTTAGCTCAAGAGGTGTCTATTTTGATTGAAAACATGCTAATTATCAGGACATGTTGGTCTATAGACCCACATGATATTGATATTTTATCCAAGTTTTGAAGCCTAGGCCTCCTAAACACGAATTTTCTACTTAGAGCAGTTTCGAGTGTACATTCGAATAATACACACTCGAAAAGACTCGAACGCTATAATTTAGATCAACAGGTTTCTATTTTATTGGAAACATGCTAATGATCAGGACATGTTGGTCTATAGACCCAGATGATCTTGATATTTTAGCAAAAGTTTGAAATCTAGGCCTCATAAACAAGATTTGTCTACTTAGAGCAGTTTCGAGTGTACATTCGAAAAATACACACTCGAAAAGATTCGAACGCTATAATTTAGCTCAAGAGGTGTCTATTTTGATTGAAATGCTATTGATCAGGACATGTTGGTCTATAGACCCACATGATCTTGATATTTTAGCCAAATTTTGAAGTCTAGGCCACATAAACAAGATTTTTCTACTTAGAGCAGTTTCGAGTGTACATTCGAAAAATACACACTCGAAAAGACTCGAACGCTATAATTTAGCTCAAGAGGTGTCTATTTTGATTGAAAACATGCTAATTATCAGGACATGTTGGTATATAGACCCACATGATCTTGATATTTTATCCAAATTTTGAAGCCTAGGCCTCATA
This sequence comes from Papaver somniferum, assembly GCF_003573695.1. Classification (NCBI taxonomy): domain Eukaryota; kingdom Viridiplantae; phylum Streptophyta; class Magnoliopsida; order Ranunculales; family Papaveraceae; genus Papaver; species Papaver somniferum. The sequence goes on along the minus strand of NC_039366.1, from coordinate 204,408,877 downwards.
AACACAAATTTTCTACTTTGAGCAGTTTCGAGTGTACATTCGAAAAATACACACTCGAAAAGACTAGAACGCTATAATTTAGCTCAAGAGGTGTCTATTTTGATTGGAAACATGCTAATGATCAGGACATGTTGGTCTATAGACCCACATGATCTTGATATTTTAGCCAAATTTTGAAGTCTAGACCACATAAACAAGATTTTTCTACTAAGAGCAGTTTCGAGTGTACATTCGAAAAATACACACTCGAAAAGACTCGAACGCTATAATTTAGCTCATGAGGTGTCTATTTTGATTGAAAACATGCTATTGATCAGGACATGTTGGTCTATTGACCCACATGATCTTCATATGTTAGCCAAGTTTTGAAGGCTAGGCCTCATAAACACGAATTTCTACTTAGAGCAGTTTCGAGTGTATATTCGAAAAATACACACTCGAAAAGACTCGAACGCTATAATTTAGCTCAAGAGGTATCTATTTTGATTGGAAACATGCTAATGATCAGGACATGTTGGTCTATACACCCACATGATCTTGATATTTTAGCCAAATTTTGAAGTCTAGGCCACATAAACAAGATTTTTCTACTTAGAGCAGTTTCGAGTGTACATTCGAAAAATACACACTCGAAAAGACTCGAACGCTATAATTTAGCTCAAGAGGTGTCTATTTTGATTGAAAACATGCTAATTATCAGGACATGTTGGTCTAAAGACCCACATGATCTTGATATTTTAGCCAAATTTTGAAGTCTAGGCCACATAAACAAGATTTTTCTACTTAGAGAAGTTTCGAGTGTACATTCGAAAAATACACACTCGAAAAGACTCGAACGCTATAATTTAGCTCAAGAGGTGTCTATTTTGATTGAAAACATACTAATTATCATGACATGTTGGTCTATAGACCCACATGATCTTGATATTTTAGCCAAGTTTTGAAGCCTAGGCCTCATAAACACGAATTTTCTACTTAGAGCAGTTTCGAGTGTACATTCGAAAAATACACACTCGAAAAGACTAGAACGCTATAATTTAGCTCAAGAGGTGTCTATTTTGATTGGAAACATGCTAATGATCAGGACATGTTGGTCGATAGACCCACATGATCTTGATATTTTAGCCAAATTTTGAAGTCTAGGCCACATAAACACGGATTTTCTACTTAGAGCAGTTTCGAGTGCATTCAAATAATACACACTCGAAAAGACTCGAACGCTATAATTTAGATCAACATGTTTCTATTTTATTGGAAACATACTAATGATCAGGACATGTTGGTCTATAGATCAAGATGATCTTGATATTTTAGCAAAATTTTGAAATCTAGGCCTCATAAACAAGATTTGTCTACTTAGAGCAGTTTCGAGTGTACATTCGAAAAATACACACTCGAAAAGACTAGAACGCTATAATTTAGCTCAAGAGGTGTCTATTTTGATTGGAAACATGCTAATGATCAGGACATGTTGGTTTATAGACCAACATGATCTTGATATTTTAGCCAAATTTTGAAGTCTAGGCCACATAAAAAGATTTTTCTACTTAGAGAAGTTTCGAGTGTACATTCGAAAAATACACAATCGAAAAGACTCGAACGCTATAATTTAGCTCAAGAGGTGTCTATTTTGATTGAAAACATGCTATTGATCAGGACATATTGGTCTATAGACCCACATGATCTTGATATTTTAGCCAAATTTTGAAGTCTAGGCCACATAAACAAGATTTTTCTACTTAGAGCAGTTTCGAGTGTACATTCGAAAAATACACACTCGAAAAGACTCGAACGCTATAATTTAGCTCAAGAGGTGTCTATTTTGATTGAAAACATACTAATTATCATGACATGTTGGTTTATAGACCCACATGATCTTGATATTTTAGCCAAGTTTTGAAGCCTAGGCCTCATAAACACGAATTTTCTACTTAGAGAAGTTTTGAGTGTACATTCGAAAAATACACAATCGAAAAGACTCGAACGCTATAATTTAGCTCAAGAGGTGTCTATTTTGATTGAAAACATACTAATTATCATGACATGTTGGTCTATAGACCCACATGATCTTGATATTTTAGCCAAGTTTTGAAGCCTAGGCCTCATAAACACGAATTTTCTACTTAGAGCAGTTTCGAGTGTAGATTCGAAAAATACACACTCGAAAAGACTAGAACGCTATAATTTAGCTCAAGAGGTGTCTATTTTGATTGGAAACATGCTAATGATCAGGACATGTTGGTCTATAGACCCACATGATCTTGATATTTTAGCCAAATTTTGAAGTCTAGGCCACATAAACACGGATTTTCTACTTAGAGCAGTTTCGAGTGCATTCAAATAATACACACTCGAAAAGACTCGAACGCTATAATTTAGATCAACATGTTTCTATTTTTATTGGAAACATACTAATGATCAGGACATGTTGGTCTATAGACCCAGATGATCTTGATATTTTAGCAAAATTTTGAAATTTAGGCCTCATAAACAAGATTTGTCTACTTAGAGCAGTTTCGAGTGTACATTCGAAAAATACACACTCGAAAAGACTAGAACGCTATAATTTAGCTCAAGAGGTGTCTATTTTGATTGGAAACATGCTAATGATCAGGACATGTTGGTTTATAGACCAACATGATCTTGATATTTTAGCCAAATTTTGAAGTCTAGGCCACATAAACAAGATTTTTCTACTTAGAGAAGTTTCGAGTGTACATTCGAAAAATACACAATCGAAAAGACTCGAACGCTATAATTTAGCTCAAAAGGTGTCTATTTTGATTGAAAACATGCTATTGATCAGGACATGTTGGTCTATAGACCCACAATATCTTGATATTTTAGCCAAATTTTGAAGTCTAGGCCACATAAACAAGATTTTTCTACTTAGAGCAGTTTCGAGTGTACATTCGAAAAATACACACTCGAAAAGACTCGAACGCTATAATTTAGCTCAAGAGGTGTCTATTTTGATTGAAAACATGCTATTGATCAGGACATGTTGGTCTATAGACCCACATGATCTTGATATTTTAGCCAAGTTTTGAAGCCTAGGCCTCATACACACGAATTTTCTACTTAGAGCAGTTTCGAGTGTATATTCGAAAAATACACAATCGAAAAGACTCGAACGCTATAATTTAGCTCAAGAGGTGTCTATTTTGATTGAAAACATACTAATTATCATGACATGTTGGTCTATAGACCCACATGATCTTGATATTTTAGCCAAGTTTTGAAGCCTAGGCCTCATAAACACGAATTTTCTACTTAGAGCAGTTTCGAGTGTACATTCGAAAAATACACACTCGAAAAGACTAGAACGCTATAATTTAGCTCAAGAGGTGTCTACTTTGATTGGAAACATGCTAATGATCAGGACATGTTGGTCTATAGACCCACATGATCTTGATATTTTATCTAAAATTTGAAGTCTAGGCCACATAAACACGGATTTTCTACTTAGAGCAGTTTCGAGTGCATTCAAATAATACACACTCGAAAAGACTCGAACGCTATAATTTAGATCAACATGTTTCTATTTTTATTGGAAACATACTAATGATCAGTACATGTTGGTCTATAGATCCAGATGATCTTGATATTTTAGCAAAATTTTGAAATCTAGGCCTCATAAACAAGATTTGTCTACTTAGAGCAGTTTCGAGTGTACATTCGAAAAATACACACTCGAAAAGACTAGAACGCTATAATTTAGCTCAAGAGGTGTCTATTTTGATTGGAAACATGCTAATGATCAGGACATGTTGG